>NW_022589705.1:91830278-91889114 GCF_004348235.1 Phoca vitulina | reverse complement strand
TATCTGATATGTCATTTGCAAATATCTTCTCCCATTCTGTCAGTTGTCTTTTGGTTTTGTTGACTGTTTCCTTTGCTTTGCAAAAGCTTTTTATCTTGATGAAGTCCCAATAGTTCATTTTTGCCCTTGCTTCCCTTGCCTTTGGCGATGTTTCTAGGAAGAAGTTGCTGCGGCTGAGGTCGAAGAGGTTGCTGCCTGTGTTCTCCTTTAGGATGTTGATGGACTCCTGTCTCACATTGAGGTCTTTCAACCATTTGGAGTCTATTTTTGTGTGTGGTGTAAGGAAATGGTCCAGTTTCATTCTTCTGCATGTGGCTGTCCAATTTTCCCAACACCATTTGTTGAAGAGACTGTCTTGTTTCCATTGGACATTCTTTCCTGCTTTGTCAAAGATTAGTTGACCATAGAGGTGAGGGTCCATTTCTGGGCTCTCTATTCTGTTCCATTGATCTATGTGTCTGTTTTTGTGCCAGTACCATACTGTCTTGATGATGACAGCTTTGTAGTAGAGCTGGAAGTCCGGAATTGTGATGCCGCCAGCTTTGCTTTTCTTTTTCAACATTCCTCTGGCTATGCGGGGTCTTTTCTGGTTCCATACAAATTTTAGGATTATTTGTTCCATTTCTTTGAAGAAAGTGGATGGTATTTTGATGGGGATTGCATTGAATGTGTAGATTGCTCTAGGTAGGATTGACATCTTCACAATATTTGTTCTTCCAATCCATGAGCATGGAACGTTTTTCCATTTCTTTGTGTCTTCCTCAATTTCTTTCATGAGTATTTTATAGTTTTCTGAGTACAGATCCTTTGCCTCTTTGGTTAGATTTATTCCTAGGTATCTTATGGTTTTGGGTGCAATTGTAAATGGGATCGACTCCTTAATTTCTCTTTCTTCTGACTTGTTGTTGGTGTATAGGAATGCCACTGACTTCTGTGCATCAAATGCTTTTTTTTAAAAAAAAGTATTAATTTTTTTTAAATTGTGATAAAATACACGTACCGTATAAGAAAGATAACACAAAGGCACAGATTATTTTTGTGGGCCTCAGGCACATAACATGAAATTTACCATCTTAACCATTTTTAAATTCCTTAAATAGGTTAAGTGTGTTCATACTACAAGGCAGCCAGTGTCCAGAACTCTTCTTGTCTTGCAGAATGAAACTCTATACCCATTAACAACAACTATGCACCTCCCCCTTCTTTATGTTAGTATCACACTGTTTTGAATAATGTAGCTTTGTAATGAGTTCTGAAATCAGGAAATGTGAGACCTCCAACTTTGTTCTTTTTTTAGGATTATTTTGGGGGCTCCTGGCTGATTCAGTCAGTAGGGCATGTGACACTTGATCTCGGGGTTATAAGTTCAACCCCAATGTTGGGTGTAGAGATTACTTAAAAACAAAATATTTTTTAAAAAAGATTATTTTGGTTGTTTGGAATTCCTTGAGATTCTATCAGAATTTCAGGGTAAATTTTTCTATTTCTGGAAAAAAAACCACTTGGGATTTGGGTAGGGACTGTATTAAATCTGTAGATCCACATTAGGCAGCATTGCCATCTGAACAACATTAAGTCTTTGGATCTGTACACATGGGATGCCATTCCATTTATTTGTGTCCTGTTTAGTTTCTTTCATCAAATGCTTTGGCAGCTAAAGACACTGAAATCATTGCTATTTTGATGCATTTAGAAATAAAATTTAAGCTTTTATACTTTATGGTTAGTTCTCCATTGAGAACACTCTTGTAAAGGAACCGAAAAAAGGCTGATTTAAGAAGAGATGATGCAAAATAGTATCTATATTTGACTTTTTAAAACATGCATTATCTGAAGGTTGTTTTTTTCTTTGTGGTCAGTGGTGTATCCTTCTAATTTCCTTTTGCCCTGGCCCTGATTAGAGTCCATTGCATTTGGTAAAGGGGTTTTCAAGCTGTATTTCTAGGAGTCGTCAGGGGGTTTAAGGGGGTTAAAGCAGGGAGTGCAGGGCCCTAGTGCACTCCCTGCTTTAACCGGGACTCTTGTCTGTTAGTATCCTGTGTCCCCACCAGACTTAATGGGGTGGGGTGGTGAGGAATTGCTTCTGCAGCTAAAACCACCAGTGGTTCATGTCCTGCTTGGGTGGAGGTCACCTGGATATGTTGTGTGAGAAGAAGCCAATTCAGAATTAAGCAAAAGTTGTTCATGACTACTTCAAGGAAGGAAGGGAGGAAGAAAAGAAAATGTGTGGAGGCGGGGGAAGAAGATGGCATGTACACCTCTGTTAACCCTTTGGAGTGGTTTTAGTGCACAGAGCTACTGAGCATGGGCCCACAGCCTCTTTCTTTGCCTTTCTCTATGTTTTCATTTTGAAACTGTTTAAACCTACAGAAAACTCACAAGTGGTATAAAGAACACCCCTTTATCCTTCACCTGGATTAACTAGATGTCAGCATTTTGCTGTGTCCTTGCTTTGTCTCCACACATGCACGCATGCATACTTTTTTTCGAGCCATTTGAAAGTAAATTGAAGTCATCCTGTTAGTTTAGCCATAAAAACTTCATTTATCTACCCAAAGACGAGGACATTTTTCTGAGTAAATATACTGTCATTACACAGTGAAGAAATTGAATATTGGTTTGTTTTCTGATTTTTTTTTAAGGTAATCTCTACACCCAACGTAGGGCTCAAATTCATGACCCAGAGATCGAGAATCCCATGCTCTACCGACTGGCCACCCAGGCGCCCCCTGATAAAGTCTTTTGAAATGTCCTTCGTAGGGGTGCCAGGTGGCACAGTGACACAGTCACATGTCATTTGGCATCCGATTCTTGGTTTTGGCTCGGGTTGTGATCTTAGGGTCACGAGATCGAGTCCTGTGTCTGGCTCCATGCTCAGCGTGGAATCTACTTGGGATTCTCTGTCCCTCTCCTTCTGCCCCTCCTACTCATGCGCGCACGCTCTCTCGCTCTCTCTCTCTGAAATAAATAAATCTGAAAAAAAAAGAAAGAAAGAAATGTCTTTCGTAGCAGCTCCCTTCCTCCTGATCGAGGATCTGGTCACAGATCATGCATGTTATTCGGCAGATAGATCTCATCCACTTTAACCTACAGTAGTCCTACTTTTCCTTTTTTGCCTTTTTTGACATTGGACTTTTTAAAGATTCCAAGCCAGTTTCTTGTAGAATGTTCTATTCTCTGGATTTCTCTGAGAGTTTCCTATACATAGATTTAGGTCAGACATTTTTGGTAAGAGTACTACATATATGGTGTTCCGTGTTTCTCAGTGGGTCACACAGGAAGCCTGTGACATCTGTTGGTCCCATTATTGATGTTGCTAAATTCAGTCATCACTTGATTAGGGTGGTGTCCACCAGATCTCTTTATTGTAAAGTTACCTTTGATTCTTTGTAAACAGTAGTAGACCACTGGGGGGATAATTTGAGACTATGTGTATATTCTCCCCAGAAACCTTTCACCCACTGGTTTGATGGTTCTTGCCTGAATCAGTGATTGCCTTGGTGGTTGCAAAATGGTGATTTTCTAATTATTTCATTTCTTCTACATTTATTAACTGATATTCTTTTGAAGGAAGAGCTCCCTCCTTCTCTCCAGTGATCTATCTATATTTAAATACACATACACGTATACATAAACACACACATATAGAAGAAAAATCATGGTTTACAAACTGGTAACTACTGGTGGATTCTTCCTCACCTGTCATCCTACAGTGAAAACCCTGGTTATTAATAACATCCATACATTAGTTTGAACCATGTGAAATTGCTCTTTTTTTATGTCAAAGCAATCTAATATCAAGACTGTTTACTCATTTGCTACGCTGGCACTATTACCCAAAACAGGCCCACCAAGTAAAATATATTGGCTTTACTATATACCGACAACGTGCTTTTCAGAAGTTGCTTGGATGAATTCTTTTTTATTCAGTGTGATTACAGGGTCAGTTTCTACTTTTCAAATGTGATCAAAGAGCACACAGTGGTGACGGTTGAGGTCCAGACCATATCATGATAGTGAGAAGTCTGGGTGAGCTGTAACTTTGTTTCCTCCATGCTGTGCATGTTTCCTTTACGTGCAGAGATACCCTGGGGAAGTGCTTCTTCCTGCGCGTGGAAATCACTCTCCGAGGAGCTACCTACAGGATCTCGTTCAGTGACACGGACCAGTTACCCCCTCCTTTCCGAATTGACAACTTTTCTAAGGTATCGGGTGGGGTCGTGAGCCAGTTTGGCTGTTTCATGTGCGGGAAGGTGAAGTATAAAGTACTGCCTTTAAGATAAGGGTGAAATGCATTTTAAACTTGGGTTGGAAAGAAACTATATGGGGATCTCTGCAGCCGGACAACCCTAGACACCCTTACCCTCAGGAGGTGGCTTCTGCTAGTTAGTTTGATTGCTGGGCAGCCTTGTCCAGAAGTGACTTCTCAGCCCACCACAATCATTCTGACTGGATTGTTTGGTGGACATGGTGCCCTCTGTCCTCTGTAGACACTCCACACAAACAGAGAGAGGAATCAGAATCAGATTGTCCGGTGACAACGGGAATGGGCACTTCTCCTGTTGCTTCATTACAGTGAACATTTTTTATAAATCTTCCAAGGAAAGCCAAAATGGAAATCAGAAGAGGCTCTTTTAAATTATGCCTCTGAGGGGTGCCTGGGTGGCTCAGTCGTTGAGCGTCTGCCTTCGGCTCAGGTCATGATCCCAGGATCCTGGGATCGAGCCCCGTGTTGGGCTCCCTACTCGGAGGAGAGCCTGCTTCTCCCTCTCCCACTCCCCTGCTTGTGTTCCCTCTCTCACTGTCTCTCTCTCTCTGTCAAATAAATAAAAATAAATAAATAAATTATGCCTCTGACTAACAGTATCTTATGTGACTTTCCATAGCTGAATTCCAGAATTTGTATTCCTTTCTGTGTTCAGAGTGGATCCCGGGGGGGGTGGGGGGTCGGCGGCGGGGGAGCGGTGAGAGTAGAGGAGATGGCCCATGTCCTTTAGCTGTTGGGCTTGGTGCAGTTGGGAAGATGATTAGAAAGGCATTTGAAGAGGCTAGAGGATTATGCTTATGATTGTGGTTTTGCTCTGTGTAGGATTCGCTTGCGCAGGATCTGGAACTTGAGCCTAGGGAGCACTGACTCACTTTCCAGTAATACCACTCTGAACGAAAGTCCTCTTTATCCTCTCTGCCGTTACCATAGGTTCCGGTGGTCTTTACTCAGCACGGTGTAGCTGAACCCAGGCTCCGAACCGAAGTGAAGCCCATGACTTCATTGGATTACGCCTGGGATGAACCCACGCTGCCTCCTTTCATCACGCTGACCGTGAAGGGGGCGGGCTCCTCGGAGCTCAACTGCAACATGAATGATTTCCAGGATAACCGACAGCTTTATTACGAAAACTTCATTTACATTGCTGCTACGTATACATTCTCGGGGTAATTCTGGGTTAAACTACTGCTCTCATAAAGCAGAAGGCTCTAATTATTAACTGGTTTTAAATTTTAAGCAGTTCTCCAGAGGCCCAAAGGATGAAGGAAGATTCCTTCCATTCTTTAACAAATCCTAGGCTCAGGGTCTATCTTGAGAGGTCTTAGGCTAAACCCTTGTCTTCTGGCTAGATTAAATTTATCCGAAGAGGCAAGACTGTCCTTTTTTTTTTTAAAGATCTCCCCAGTAATCCATTCTAGCATTTAACATTCCTCCCATAAGGTATTATTCTCATATCCTCAGTTCCTCTTGTTTAAGGTGGTATTTTTAGTATAATTTTTAAACTTCTTGCTATTTTTATCTCTTTCCTCATTTGAAACTGACTAATCTTTATCATAATTATTCAAATCGTCATTCTGACTCTCCTCTCCCATTGAGAATAATGGTCATCACCGATAGCCAACCAGAGTAGCTCAACTTGACAGTAATTCGAGCCACCTGAGAATTATAACCTTCACTGTCCTCTGACTAGTTGTATTTAGGAAACTCAGGTGAGGAATAGCAAGTTTATTCCAATTCTGTTGTTAGATTGGTACATAGAGATTCAAAACATTGGGCTTTCAAAAACTAGTCATTCCACCAACATGTAAATACAATTGATTGTTTCTGTGCCAGTTATGGGGCCAGTTTTCAAGTTTACCTGTGGGAAAAACGGGGAAAATAGCTAAATCTTTAGCATGACAAATATAACTCACCCGTTGTACAGGACATTTAAAGTCAGATCCCTTTCCAAAATGTTCTGAATAATTTTGCTTATGAATGATATTTTTGTATGTGCCTGAGGCTCGCAAAATAATCTCTGGGCCTGGCGGTACCTCTCACCTACCTAGAGCCCAGATTTCACTAGTAATGAATTGAATGGGCATCTTGGCTTAGAATAGCCATTCTTTTCCTTGTTTGTTGCAGATCTCTTTGGAAATAATGGTGCTGGGTTGTTTATCTTGTTGTAATTAAGTCAGTCTGCCTGTTTCTTTTTAAAGATTATGGCACTCGCCAGAGTGACATGCTTAAGGTTTTAGTGCCTGAAAAACCAGTTCTTAATCTGTTGCTAATCATGTTTTTCTCTTTATGTTCTCATGTTAAATTCCAGTAGTTATTATGCTCTTTAACTGAAGAATCCTGATGGGTGATTATGAGTTTAATGGGTTGGGCAGATAGGGAGCAGATAAAACGAGACGTTCCTGGGAATCTTGGTGTGTAGAGAGATTGCACCATGTTTTGGTGCATTTTAGACACTATTTCTTTGCATTCTTGCAGAGAACAAATGCTGAGGAAGAGACTAGTTTTGTTTTTGTTGGCTTTTAGTTTCCGTTGAGGTGAAATGCACACAACATAAAATTAACCGCTTAAAAATGAACAATTCAGTGACATTTAGTGCATTCGTGATGTTGTGCAGCCACCACCCCTGTCTGGTTCCAGAACATTTTCATCAGTCCAAGAAGAAACACCCAGCCCATTAAGCAGTCACTCCCCGTCACCCTCTTCTCCCCAGCCCCTGGCAACCAGCAGTCTGCTTTCTGTCCCTAAGGATTTACCTATTCCAGATATTTCCCATAAATTGAATCATAAATACGTGACCCTTTGTATCTGGCTTCTTTCACGTAGCATAGTTTTCAAGGTTCATCCACGCTGTAGCTTGTGTCAGAATCCCCCACCTGTTACGGCCGAGTAATACTCCGTTGTATGGGCGTACCACACCCTGTTGTCCATTCCTCTGTTGATGGGCACCAGTTGTGGTCTCCAGCTTTCGGCCACTGTGAAGGGTGCTGCTGTAGCGTGCCTCTGCACGTGTTTGTTTAAGTACTCGTTTCCAGTTCCTTTGTGTATACACCTAGGAGCGAAATTGCTGGGTTCTGTGGTATTTCTATGTGTAACTTTTTGAGGAACTGCTATCCTGTTCTCCGCGGCAGCTGAATCACTGTATGTTCCCACTAGCAATGTACAAGCGTTCTGATTCTCCACGGCCCCCCAACACTTGCTATTTTACATTTTTTTGATTGTAGGCTTCCTCCTGGGTGTATAGTGACTTCTGCTGGTGGTTTTGATTTGCATTTCCTTAATAACTCACGATGTTGAGCTTTTCATGTGCTTATGGGCCATTTGTGTATCTTTGGAGAAATGTCTATTCAAATCCTTTACTCATTTTTAAATTTGTTTTTTTTGCATCTTATTGTTGAGTTTGAAGAGTTCCTTATATAATATGGATACAAATTCTGTATGAGCTATATGATTTGCAAATATCTTCTCTCCCATTCTGTGAATTGTCTTTTTACTTTGTTCTTGGTGTCCTTTGAAGGGTAGAAGGTTTTAATTTTGTTGAAATCGAATTTATGTGTTCATTTTTGCCCCTTGTACTTTTTTGGTCATGAAAACTAATTTTTCACTCTGAATTTATCGGTCCCTTTTTGATGATAGAGATTAGTGGAAACAGGAGAATAATCTAAATAAAATCTTACGAAAATATCCCAAAGTGTAGCTAGGCTGCAACATTCCATAAAGCTTAAGATTCTTAAGCCATGGAGAAACACAAAACGATCGAGTTGGAAGAAGGTGATTATAAACCCTTTGTTTTCTTTTCATCCTAAAGGGACTTCTGATTTCTTGCCAAGCCTTGGGGATGCAGTGATGCTGATCTTCTGTCTGGCAGAGAGTAGAGCTAATTCTTGGACCCTTGGAATGTCTGGCTTAATTTTGGGGGGTGGGGGGAAGCTCTAAAGTTATATAGTCAATCTTTTATGTCTGAATTTTAAGGCACTAAAATCATCAGGAGAGAGGAAATATCATTATGTCTTCTGACAAGTACATCTTTGAACTGTACAAGAAAACAACCCAACCTTGATCTTTCCACAACTTTGAGTTAGACTTTTTCTTCTATGATTAAAAAAAAGTTTCCTCTTTACAGATGAGGTTTTAGGCATTTTAAGCATTTTCTTCTGAGTACTTGAATACATATTTGAGTATATGTAGATACATGTATGTCTGTCTGCATTATCGTTTTAATTCTAGTTTACAGGAGGGGACGGGAAGGCCTGTGGCCTCCAGCAAGACCACTGCCTGTGCAGAGCTTGTCTTGGATGTCTCACCAAAGACACAAAGAGTTATTTTAAAGAAGAAGGTAAGAGAACCTAGCACTTAGAATTTAGAAGAGGAGGTTTTTAGTCCTGGAGGGGACTCCGGTCATCCAGTCCAGCCCCTCCTCATGCACAGGGAGGGGAGTGGAGGCAGGCTGGATGGCTTGCTCAGGGTGGGAACACCGAGGTGCAGGAGTGACTTTAAGAGGAGGGAGATTGCTGGGGCGCCTGGGTGGCTCAGTCGTTAGGCATCTGCCTTCGGCTCAGGTCATGATCCCAGCGTCCTGGGATCGAGCCCCGCATCGGGCTCCCTGGTTGGAGGGAGATTGCCAACTCTGATTATTTAAATCACATTTCCCTGAAGCCTGTGTTCTCAAAGGTGTTCCATAATGTAAGTCACACAATCCAGAAATAACCCTGGTAAGTGAATGTGTCTTTACCACCCGTTGCCCTAATGCTGACAGAGGACACCTTTTATAACCAAAAGTGGTATCAACGTGTGTCAGTGATGTAGCTTCATTTGGATTTGAGTTTATACAACTCCTCTCAAATTTTTAATTGGGGAAAGGGGCAGATTCAAATCATTTCAAATTTTGTACATCAAATGAAACCTTAAATGTGTTCTTAATTCACTTTTTATATTTGAACAGCTTTATTGAGATATAATTCATATAGCACACAGGCCCCCGACTTACAGTGTACAACTCAGGGTTTGTAGGATATCCACAGATATGCACAAGTGTCATCACACTCAATTTCAGAACATTTCATCACCTCTAGAAGAAACCCTGTTCCTCCAGCTCTTGCCCCATATTCCTCTTACTCCCCAGCCCTAAGCAATCACTAACCTAACTTTCTCTCTGTACTTCCCTGTTCTAGACTTCCATATGAATGGTGTTTTCTGAGTGGCCTCTTGCACTGAGCCTGATGTGTCCAAGGTTCACCCCGTCACCCTATCAGTACTTCTGCATGTGTTCTTATACCAGTTCAAAGTCATATGATTCAGATTTGCTTACAGTGTTATCACACTCTTTTTGTGGAAGGCTATGCCTATGTGTGAGATGCATTTTGGAAATAAGGTTCAGGAATGGTGATGACCAAAGAGACCGTGAGGTATAGTAATTGAAAGTAAATGGGTCTGGAGGCTTTTATTGGGAATTCTGAAGAAGAAAAACCTTGAAAAGCAATAATCTAAAAATGAAAAGCAGCAAGTCCGACAGAAGTCAAGTGAATTGAAAAAAATGGCAGAGCCCTTGGAAATGATGTTGTCAGATGGCTTTCCAAGAATGTTCAAGTTGATGAGGATGTTAGCATGAATGGAGACAGACTTAGGAGTAAAGGTGACTTGCCAGCTGGGATTCGAGCACCAGGTGTGATCAGCAAAACAGAAATGATAAATAACTGTAAATTCCAAGGGCTAGGTGACTGTGAAGCAGACAAAAACAGATTTTTTTTATGAAGTAGGAAAAACATTTTGAAAAAGATGTTATAATTTGTATAACATTTTTATTGCTATTAATTTCCCTTGATGAGGATGAAAACTGGTACATAGGAGTGTAGATCTAAATGAGTTACATTGACATCCCAAACTAGGAAATGTTCTAAGAATTAGCATTAGGAAAGGGTCCTCCGCTCTTCAACTGGAAACCAAGAGTAGAAAGTCTGACATCTTGGGTTTTTGGTTGGTTGGTTGGTTTTTGTCCTTTTACTTTTTATTTTGAAAGAATCTCAAACTCAGAGAAAAACTGGCAGAAATTCTATAGAAGGGATGCTGTGATTTTGATTTGTCCTGTTACTGTTGATGTTAACTTTAGCACTTGATGAAGGTGGTGTTTGCCAACCTTCTGTACTGTAGAGCAAAGTTTTTCTCTTTCCCTTGTATTTAGTAAATACTTTGTGGACAGGTACTTTGAGACTGTGTAGATATCCTCATCTTCATCAGATTTCCTATGTATTATGTCTAGGTATTGGCTTAGACTTCCATAATGAAATACTATAGACTGGATGACTGGAATAATGGGAATTCATTTCTCACAGTTTTGGAGGCTGGGAGGTCCAGGATCAGGGTGCTGGCCATTTGGTTCTCTGCTGAGGGTCCGCTTCCTGGCTTGTAGACTTCTGCCTTCTCACTATGTCCTCAAATGGCAGAGTCTGAGGGTGGGGGGAGAAAGCAAGCTCGTTAGTGCCTGTCCTTGTAATGGCACTAATTACTAATTCCATCAGGAGAGTCCTACCCATATGCCCTGATCTAAACCTAATTATCACCCAAAGGTTCCATTTCCAAATACCATCAAAATTTCAGATTAGGTCTCTACCGTAAGAATTTGGGGCCGGGTTGTCAGTGTGGTCCATAGCTTCGTGTATGTTGTCAGGATGGATTCCTCTTTTCTTCAGTGGGTTACCTGTTACTGTCAGGATATATTTAATGCTCAATTCCCATATTCGGCCAGTGGGAGCTCTTTTATCTTTGGTGTCCTTTTGACATATGCCCCTCATTCCTTGAACACGTCCGTACTTTCTAACAGCAGGTTATTCTGGGCTCGTCTGTACTTTGCTTGCTGCATTTCTGGATTTGCCCCTTCTTCAAGGAGCCCTGGTCCCTCCTAGCAGGGAGTGGAAGTTAGAAAGCTAAGATGCGTACACTAGGTGCACTTGTTGTTACTGTAGTGTCGTTTCCAGGCTCTCCCAGGAGATGGAGCTAGGGGTTTTCTGCGCGCACGGCATATGTGTACGTACACACGCGTGCCCGCACCCACACTGTAATATGTGTACATGTAATACAGAGTATACATGTGTATACATACGCATATTTTATATAAGTATTTATATATTTTGCGTATTTCTATATCTCTGTATTTTAAGAACCGGCAGTTCACACTGATATTTCCAATTCCAGTCCAACATCACAAATTCATCCTAATTTTCTCCCTTTCCATGTTTGTAAGTCCCTTGTCCAGCACTAAGAACGTATTTACTAATTTGATCACTTCCTCTGAATGTAACCCATCTTCTGTCACCAGGGTTGCACCCCATCCCCTGTGTAAACACACCCTGGGACCTGGCTTGGACTCTGATCTCCACGTCCTGGACAGCAAGCACCCTTTTCAACCTCCACCCCTCGCAGGAATGCTCTTCTCACCTCTCTTTGCCTCTGACAGCCCACACTAAGCTTCCAGCCTCCAGTCCCTTAGAGGACTGGACCATCACCTACCTTGGGCTTCAACACCACACTCTGGGCTGTCCACCACCCCCCCAACTTCCAACACTCACAGTCCCCATGGACTTCTGTCTTCCTCAGTGTCATCTCAAGGTTTTCAGGCTAAATTGTGAGGGAAGGCGGGGGAGGGAAGTGGAAGGAGAATGGTACATCGCAGATTTTTTTTTAAATTTTATTATGTTATATTAATCACCATACATTACATCATTAGTTTTTGATGTAGTGTTCCATGATTCATTGTTTGTGCATAACACCCAGTGCTCCATTCAATACATGCCCTCTTTAATACCCATCACCAGGCTAACCCATCCCCCACCCCCCTCCCCTCTAGAACCTTCTGTTTGTTTCTCAGAGTCCATGGTCTCTCATGGTTCGTCTCCCCCTCTGATTCCCCCCCTCCATGTTACCCTTCCTGCTATCTTCTTCTTTTTTAAAAAATATAATGTATTATTTGTTTCAGAGGTACAAGTCTGTGATTCATTAGTCTTACACAATTCATAGCGCTCACCATAGCACATACCCTCCCCAGTGTCCATCAATAGCCACCCCATCCCTCCCACCCCCCACCACTCCAGCAACCCTCAGTTCATTTCCTGAGATTAAGAATTCCTCATATCAGTAAGATCATATGATACATGTCTTTCTCTGATTGACTTATTTCAGATTTTTAAATGGAAATGTTGGTAGTTTCTAACTGATGAGTCTACACATAAGGGCAGACAGTAGAGGAATCCAGGTAGGAAAACTTGATTTCATCCAGCATCTGTGCTTTGACTCCCAATCTGGAACACCTGCAGGATAATTGAGCTGCTTTTCCATGTGGTTTTGGCACCGTGGATAGAGGTGCTTCTCTTACTGAGAACAGAGAAGTGAGCCTGTGGGGGCCGCAGGTGTGCAGCTCGGTTTCCTCTCTCTTTACAGACACAGGAGGCAGGAGCACACAGGAGAGAGAGCATCGTATCTTTCTAGCTTTGCGTTTTGGTTTTGCCACCTAAAGATATACAATATCTGGTATTTCACATTCCTCGCGGAGCCTCATTTTCTTACTGATCTAACAAGGATCAACTAAGATGAGGTACCTAAAGTGCCGGGCGATACTCATCATAACACAGTAAACGTTTCGTGAGGCCACTCCCTGTGCTAAGTGCCTTCTATTTGTTACACTTACAACAAGAACCCTACAAGATAGCTTAATTTCCCCCTTTGACAGATCAGGAAACAGAGGCTCTGAGAGATTTAGTAACCTGTCTGAGGTCATTCAGCTAGTAATTGGTGCATCTGGGTTTCAAATCTTGGCATTTGAGTCTGGCGTTCATACGACTTCATTAGTTTTGACTGTTAGAACGTAATGTAGAAGCTGTCTTTCCAGACAGGGGCAGCATGGTCCCCAGTACTCAGTGTGCGCTACCCACAAGTGTTTGTTGCTCTGGACGAGCTCCCGGCTGGTGAGAGTGGATGTGATCCTGACAGAGCTAGCTGGAGTGTATGTTCACACAGAAAGCATTTCTAGATGGTTAGGGGTCACTGCACTAGAATATCTGGATTGTGTTAGAAAGGCTGTGTGAGCAAAATAGGTAAGCATGTTGGCTTTGAAATCAGGCTGTGGAGATGAAATCCTCACTCCTCTACCTACTGGTTATGTGACCATGGCAAAGTTTCTTCATCTCACTGAGCCGTGACCTCCTCACCTGTAAGTAAAGATAATAATAGGATATACGTTATTGGATTATTTTAAGGATTAAATGAGTTACCACATGTAAATCCCATGGATCAGTGACTGGCACATGGTAAATTCTCAATAAGTATTATTATCATTATTATTATTACTTTTTGAAAAGAATGGATTTTATAGACTTCCATGGATTGACCTGGAAGTCCAAGTGCTGTTTATAAAATATTCCGAAGAAGAAACTATATTTAGAATTAACAGCAGTCAACTTAGTATAACCTTTGAATTCAGTCAACTTTATATTTGAATACAATCAGTTTATAAATTAGAAACCATCAATATAGTGTACTTCCATTATAAACACAGGAAGGGAGAAGACATCTGGTAAATTCTGGTTGTCTGCCAGTTATGAGGATTACCAGTGATCAAATATAAAGAATATCATATATACTTTATATAACTGGATCCCTCTCGAAGGTAAGGGCATCCGAGGGTCACCATCTGGGACAGCAGTTATCCTAGCAATGCAGCTAATGGAGATTGGACTGAACCTCGACTCACTAGTTTGCTCACAAAATACTAAGTATATGAAAAAAATACATTCTTAAAATATATATTATTTGTAATGTTTGGTTCAAGAGTTCAGCATATTTCATCCTGAGTGCAGCTCAGGATTGACAACAGTGGAAGTTAGAATTAAGCATGCATATAATGTGGAAAATGTCTTTGAGTGTAGTTTCCACTTAAGAACTTAGCCCTCGTGTGAAGCTCTTGACATCCTTACCTGAAGCTTGGCTCTGTCCGTGTGTCTCTGCCCCCAGGAGCCTGGGAAGCGCTCCCAACTGTGGAGGATGACTGGCACAGGCATGTTGGCCCACGAGGGATCTTCGGTGCCTCACAACCCCAATAAGCCCTCTGCGGCCCGCTCCCCGGAGGGCTCTGTCATCTTGGATATCGCTGGTCTCGCTGCAGTAACTGACAACAGGTACTTTTCTAAGCAACTTTTGATGCAAGCCCATTGCTTCCAAACTCCGTTTCAGTGGAGATACACGCCAAAAAGTGAGCATGTAAATGAAGTAAGAATATTTATTTTTAGATTTGTATTTTTCTTCAGTGAGAGACCCGTCACATTCCCAAATACGAGTTTTGGGTCTTTATTTTATTTTTGTTAGGCTGTTGTTGAAATGCCCATGTAGGTCAAACAGTAAGAAGGATATGTTATGAAAAAGTGAATTATCTCTTTCCACCAAACCTCTACCCTCCATTCTTCCCTAGAAATGAGCAGGTTTTTAAAAATCTTTTTAAGAATTCTTGTTAAATATTTCAAAAGCAGAAATAAATTATTGAGAGAATAATCAAATGTGTTTTTAGGACCAAATCCTTGGATTTGAATCTGTTATCGGGGACAAAATAAGTTATTTGGTTTGCCTATGCCTTAGTTTCTTTATGAGGTCAGTGTGTTTGTTTCCAGTTGATACCTTATTCACTTCCATAAGTACTTTACATGACTTACAAGTGAAAACCCAATATAAAATAAAAATAATTGGAAATTAAATAGGAAAAAGCCTCTTGAAAATATTTTTAGAGCTGTTTAGCAGACAACCCTTATCAAACTGCATGACAGCTCGTCACTGTGGGAATGCAGGGACCTGATTATCACATCTATTGTGAATCCTTAAAAGTACTGGTACTCCTTTGTGGCCCCTTGTTCATTGCTTTCCATTTTGTCTTATTCCTCTTTCCTCCTTAAGAGATACCTCGCTGCCATGGGATGCAGGCTACCTGCCCATTAGGTTTTAAGGGTGGAGGATATTGGAAGAAAGAAGACCAGAACCACGATCCTGATACTCTCTTCATGCCTAACATATTTGACTCCGAAGACTCACTGCATTTTCCTGTATTCCAGATATGAGCCACTGATGCTGAGAAAGCCGGATCGCAGGCGAAGCACAACTCAGACATGGAGTTTCCGGGAAGGAAAACTGACCTGCGGCCTGCACGGGTTGGTTGTCCAGGTCAGTAGTGTTTGACAACCTCAGTTGCAGCAAGCAGTGGTTGAACCTTCTTTGAGGCAAAGTCTCAATTAAGATAAATACACTGAAAGGGGGAAATCATTACAGAGCAAATACGCATTATTTCGTTATAGTCAGGAATGTCAAGGAACTTCTGTTGTACATCTGTGCGTATTTACCGGGAAAATATTCTTGAAGGTGATCTATGAGAAATGTATTGGGAATGGTTGCCCGTAAGTAATGGGATTTTTTTTCTTGGCTTATCTGGATTATTTTTCTTTGGTTATATAAATTACCTATGTGGGGTATTTGGGTGGCTCAGTCAGTTAAGCGTCTTCGGCTCAGGTCATGATCTCAGGGTCCTGGGATTGAGTCCCACAGCGGGCTCCCTGCTCAGCAGGGAGTCTGCTTCTCCCTCTCCCTCTGTCTTTCCCCACTTGTGCTTGTTCTCTCTCTCAAGTAAATGAAATCTTCAAAAAAAAAAATCTTTAAAAAATATTACCTATGTAATTTTTAAAAGAAAGAAAGAAAAATGCTAGCTAAAAGCCCACCACTAAGTTAAGTGGATTAATTTTAGGCCTGTGGAATTAATCTAATATCTACAGCAGTCTTCTGTGAAGTGTTCTAGGAGATGGTGAGCAGTCATCATGGGCTCTACATTCTCTAGATTCTATTTATTTCTGCATTCTTAATGGTGCCCAAATAAGCATTTAATTATTGTAGCAAATGTCAGAATGAAGATTGCTGGTCAGTTTCCTCTGTCCTCCACCAGTCTATCCCATGATAAATTGCCAGGGACTTCATAAGAAAACACGTGTTTAGAAAATGACTAGGAGTTTGGATTTTCTGCCCTTCTGGCTTCAGGCCAGAAATGAGACCATGGATATGGGATGAGGAGGTAGGAAGTTGTCACAGAGGTTTGGGCATATAGCTGAACATGTGTGACGTGGTGCAGTTTCTGCCTCAGCCCAGGGCTTTACCCAAAAGGTAAACAGGAGAGCATCAGGCCCTGGCTAGAGGACCCTTAGTGTGTTTGCTCCTGGTGGACACCAGGCTGTCCCTTCACCGTGGGAGGTTGTTCACCAGGGCAATGAGCAAAATTGGAAGGAGCCTCCGCCTGCTGTTTGGTGAGATTTATTTTCTTTATCTCTCTTGCCCTGAGCTTTTTCTGTCAAACACAAGCTGCTTACTTCTCTGAAGCACACATCTGGAATGGATTTGTAATTTTCAATTAGCAATACAATTCAGGCTTCTGGAGGCAAGAGAGGGTGCGTTGTAATTGCTGGGCCCCGGGTCTGACCCGGACTTTCCTTCCGGTTTATTCCTAAAGCCCATGTAATTCGGATTCTCGTAGAGCAGCACCCCCACCCCCATCCTTTGCTGGTGTTTGTTGTTTCTTGAATCTTTTTCATCATTCCTGTGGTTGTGAGCAGGGTGTGCTTTGGTTAGGGAAATAAGCTTGTTTCGATCTTATTATTCTAAATAAAGTAATTGAAGGCATTAAACATCTGACACTGCCCTGATAAGGTTGTGTACGCACTTTCTTTCCAAACTTACAACAATCGTAAAAAGCTTTCTCCGTGTTGAAATCTGTCCTGTAAACCCAGCTCAGACTTTCCTTTTCATTACTCAGTATTTAAAAAGAAAGGGGATCAAGACATGCTAGCCATTATCTTCTCTAGCCCTGTATCTGCTGTCCCATAGGCATGGTCCCATAGACTTCCGTTTTGTTTGGGGCAGATAGCAAGAAGATACTTTCCTCCAAAGGTCTGAATAGCTGGCTCTCAGATGACATTCACCGTTCCCTGTTTATTTATTTATTTATTTTTAACATTTTATTTATTTATTTGACAGACAGAGAGACAGCAAGAGCAGGGAACACAAGCAGGGGGAGTGGGAGAGGGAGAAGCAGGCTTCCCGCCAAGCAGGGAGCCCGATGTGGGCTCAATCCCAGGACCCTGGGATTATCACCTGAGCCGAAGGCAGACGCTTAACGACTGAGCCACCCAGGCGCCCCAGTTCCCTGTTTAATTTTAGAAGAGGCACCATCTTTTGAATATTTGAGCTGACAGTCCAGCCTGTTTGCAGAGGTTTTCAACTCTAGAATTTGCTTCTTATTGGAAAGCTGAATGATAGTTGTAATTGCTACATTTTCAGAATGTTTTAGATTTTTAAGCAAACCTGAATGAGAATACTCAGAGAAACAGGGTTTTGGTACTTTTTTTAAAGCTTATTTTAATGACTGGAAGTTATTACTAAACCAATATGCTCTATTCTTACTCAGAATTCCCTAAATTCATATAGCGTAACTTTCCATCTTGCCCAGGTAATCCTCCTGGTTTTCACCTTCAGTAAAGCTGAAGAAACAGTAAATGCTATGTTAAAAATTGATCATGACCCTTCAAAAGAGAATTCAAATTTGATAACTTGTTTCAGATGACATGTTACATTGTCAAAGTCGGTGCCTTTCCCTTTTCTTACACATCTTTATTCTTTTAGGCCAAAGGAGGGCTTTCTGGTTTGTTTGATGGAGCTGAAGTTGTTCTTGGTCCTGATACTTCCATGGAGCTTCTGGGGCCAGTTCCACCTGAACAACAGTTTATCAACCAAAAACTGAGGCCTGGTTCTGGAATGTTATCCATCAGAGTCATCCCAGACGGACCAACTAGAGCACTCCAGGTGATGATTTATCATAAGAACTAACATGAATCTCACTGTACTTTCCCCCCACACATTGGTTAGTCATTCCACAAATATTTATTGAAAACATTTCTGCTGGCCGTGAGGATATGATGTCCTCATTTATAAAATAGGGGTAAGACCTACTTCACAAAGTTGTTATAAGAATTGAAGTATAAAAACATAAGATGATATTTAAAAAGTATAAGAATTAAAGAAGGCAATGCCAAGAATGGTACATGTTATTATTATCGGTCATTATATATTATAATTGATATATTAACAACAAGACACATGAGGCCCCTGGTCAGACAATGACCAGTGCTGTGTTTTGAAAGCAGGAGTGGAGGGTGTTCTGCAGGGTGTACGGGAAGGGTTCGTATTCCTAGACCGGGAGGCTTCCTCAGAGGAGTAATATTGAAGCTGAGACTAAAGGTTGACTGAAAGGAGTTAGCCAAATCGAAAAGGGAAGGTGGAGGGGCTGTGCCCCAATAAGAAGAGTGTTCATTCAACAGTTACTTACTGAACACGTATTAGAGCCAAGCGCAATTCTTGGTACTGAGCACGTACTACTGAACAAACAGACAAAATTCCCTGCAGTCTTGGAACTCACATTCTGGAGGGGTAAACAAACAATAAGCAAAATCATAATAAAGAAATAATATAGGATTTGAGAAGTTGATAAGTGAAGGCCTGGCGATAAAAGGGGAATGGCCCAGGGGGCACAGAGAGTACGCTCCGAGATAATGCTGGAGACAGAAGCAGGGGCCAGATTATTAAAAGCCTGATGCATGCTGCAAATTTTGTGGTTTTTCTCTGGCAATGAAGAGTCAGGGAATGACACGATCAGAAATTTATTTTAGATTGCTCATTTCTGTCTGCAGTGTGGAGGATTGGAGTTGATGAAAATTGGAGATAGATCAGCTGAGGGCAACTGCAGTGATCTGGATGAGAAATTATGGCAGCCCGGACTAGAGTAAATAGCAGGGGTATGGCAGGGGTGGGCCCAAAGAGGTTGGAGAGAAACAGGCAGAAATGGAAGCTTATTGAGAAGTATTGTCTGACAGATTTAGTGATTGATTGAAGATGAGGATGAGAGAGAGGAAGGAGTCAGGAATGGCTTTTAGGATTCTGATTTGGGCAACTATGAGGACAATAATCCATGTCACTAAGATATGAACACAGAGCAGACTTCTGGGAGAAATAAGGAGTTAAGTTTTGGACTTATATGCTATCTACATGAAAATGTCTGGAAGTCAGTGTAAGTATGGGTCTGGTGCTCAGGGGAGAGATCTGTGCTGGAGGTACACGTTTATCAGGTCATGGTGTAATTAGAGAGCTGAGGGAAAAAGGAAAGATGCTGGTGTGTAACAGTGAACTCTCCGAGGTGGTATGTCGTAATCCACAATACCTCTTGTAAAAGCACCCTTCTTTTAGCAAACATTGAATGCAGTGATCTTGAGGTTTGTATATTTTGACTTGACCAATAATTCTAGATTAGCTGTAGATGCCTAGCCCCCCTATATGAGGCTCTCGAGGTCTATAACTTGGCTTTTGCCATGTAGACTTAAAACCAAGTTTACTTCATTATTACCCAAGTCTTACTTGGCAGCGCTTCTGAAACCATTAACTTCCATAGGATTATTGAGCATGGAATGGGTTTCACTGTGGAAGTATGAACTCTCTTAGTACAGTGTTTTATTCGACTACAGATAACAGATTTCTCCCAACGGAAAAGTGACCGTTCATCATATGAAGTGGATGAACTTCCTGTTACTGAACAAGAGGTACAGAAATTAAAGAATCCAGACACAGAGCAGGAATTGGAAGTAAGTTTTAAGTATTGCAAATTCATTTCTTTATCATTAATTTTTTAGAATTTTGCTCTATGGTTTTCTCAGTTTTAGACCTCTTTCTGCCCTCTGAATTCCAAATATAGCTGTTGCTTCATGGTGTTTATGTCATCACAACATGAATGTGTGAATATGTTAATTAAATGACAGCTAAAGTTGAATCAGAATGTAATAATGATTGCAAAAGTAAGATGAAAATAAAGAAAAACTAAACTATTTGAATTTATACAAGGTCAAGAATAAACAAACTAGATTTTTTGAGGGGCCCCAGTTTTCTCTTGTCATCCTTCGTCTTCTTTCCCTTGTTTGGGCGTTGGGAAGTGAAAAGTTTGAAAAGGAACATGAGGTAAACATGAAAATGTACACTGGGGCGCCTGGGTGGTTCAGTCCGTTAAGCGTCTACCTTCATCTCAGGTCATGATCCCAGGGTCCTGGGATCGAGCCCGGCATCAGGCTCTCTGCTCAGTGGAGAGCCTACTTCTCTCTCTGCCTCTGCTGCTCCCCCTGCTTGTGCTTGCTCTCTCTCTCTCTGTCAAATAAATAAAATCTTAAAAAAAAAAAAAAAAAGAAGATGTACACTTATTGGATATTCAGTGATTTTTTTATGTTTATTTTTTTAATTTTATTTTTTTATGTTAGTCACCGTACAGTATATCATTAGTTTTTGATATAGTGTTCCATGATTCATTGTTTTCGTATAGCACCCAGTGCTCCATGCAATACGTGCCCTCCTTAACACCCATCACGGGGCTAACCCATCCCTCCACCTCCTCCCCTCTAAAACCCTCAGTTTCTTTCTCAGAGCACATAGTCTCTCATGGTTCATCTCCCCCTCCGATTTCCCCCCCTTCATTTTTCCCTTTCTTCTCCTAATGTTCTCCATTCTGTTCCTTATGTTCCACAAATAAGTGAAACCATATGATAATTGACTTTCTCTGCTTGACTTATTTCGCTTAATATAATCTCTTCCAGTCCCATCTATGTTGATGTAAAAGTTGGGTATTCATCCTTTCTGATGGCTGAGTAATATTCCATTGTATATGTGGACCACATCTTCTTCATCCATTCGTCTGTTGAAGGGCATCTCGGCTCTTTCCACAATTTGGCTATTGCGGACATTGCTGCTATGAACATTGGGGTGCATATGGCCCTTCTTTTCACTAAATCTATGTCTTTGGGGTAAATACCCAGAAGTGCAATTGCTGGGTCATAGGGTAGCTCTATTTTTAATTTTTTGAGGCACCTCCACACTGTTTTCCAAAGTAGCTGTACCAACTTGCATTCCCACCAACAGTGTAAGAGGGTTCCCCTTTATCCACAGCCTCTCCAACATTTGTTGTTTCTTGCCCTGTCGATTTTTGCCATTCTAACTGGTGTAAGGTGGTATCTCAATGTGGTTTTGATTTGAATTTCCCTGATGGCTAATGATGATGAACATTTTTTCATGTGTCTGTTAGCCATTTGTATGTCTTCTTCAGAGAAGTGTCTTTTCATATCTTCTGCCCACTTTTTGACTTGATTATTTGTTTTTGGAGTGTTGAGTTTGAGAAGTTCTTTATAGATCTTGGATATCAGCCCTTTGTCTGTAGTGTCATTTGTAAATATCTTCTCCCATTCCATTCAGTGATTTTAAAAAAATTAAGGACCTACATGTAAAGCACCATGACGGATATTACGGAAGTCCAGTGAATAGCTTACTAAAAGCTTGCATCCCAAATAGGGAGAAAGATTCTCAAACAATTGTTTTCCTATAATGAAATGCAGAATGTCCTCAGTCTCTGAGAAGAGGTATTATCATATCATATCACTTTGGAGTTCTGGATGGAGTAGGCACTGTCCCCAGAGAGAAAGGCTCCTAGTGAGAGGCTGGAGTTGGGTTTTTACCTGCTCAGAGGTAAAGTAGAGGGATTTAAAGCCATTTGTTTCCTTGCACTCTCCTGGCTACGTTGACCTCTGTTTTAAACTGTGTTGTCTTTTGGTTTCCTTTCAGGTGCTTGTGAAGTTAGAAGGTGGAATTGGGTTGTCCTTAATTAATAAAGTCCCAGAAGAACTGGTCTTTGCAAGTCTTACAGGAATCAATGTACATTATACGCAGTTGGCAACAAGTCATATGCTTGAGCTCAGCATACAGGATGTGCAGGTAATGGGGGTAGTTCAGAACTTGTTAAATCTCCTTGTGTTCTTGCTGAGCACCCAACCAGATCCAGTGTTTGGTGTCCTAGAAACATTAATGCTTTGGCAGAGATACCTTGTTATGGCCTTCAAAAAATTATTCTATGAAAATAATTGTTGCTGTCTATGTTTGTCTCACCAATTTTTCTATATAGTAGCCAGTTCATCAGTAACTTAGATAATTTAGTCAAAGTGGCATGGAAGAAAGTGGCCCATGGTTCACCATTTGCCCATAGGAAAAAATAACAGGAAATCATTTAACCATCATTAGAGAAATTGGAGTTCATTATAGGGAGAAAAAATAAGGGAACCGGATTTGTGCTTCTGGCCAAGATGTACTAACAGGGACCAGATTTACTCTCCTACCTGAAGCAGCCCCCGAGTCCAGATAAAATAAGGAGACGACAGGTTCAAGGCACTATAAATCGGGCATTGAAAGACCGTAACCCTTGAGAGGTGGGAAACAAAAGAGCTAAGCCCTGCATTCACCTCAGCTTCCTGCCTTGAGAAAGCTTCCAGGCCATGGCACTGGGAGGGGAGACTAAGACAGAGCCCAGCAGAGTGAATGAGTTGAACAGGCCGGGCGAAGAGTCTGGGGACCAAGGCATCTAGAGTTTCACAGGGCAGCATACCTGGGAGGAGCATGCTACATAGAAAGAAGACTCAGGAGATCTACAGAGGGGCATTCAGCAGAGGACAGATCAGTGATGCATTTAAGGAAACTACCATCTGAACCATCCAAAAGGATTTCACAGGGACAGTATCTGCTGCACACCCAGGGCTGGGAATGGGGTTTGTTCCCCCAGCCAGACTAGAAACACTAATAACATATGTGACATTGGGGAGAGTCCTCCAGAAAGTCTTGCCTTCGTGGTGAACTGTAATTAGCCCTCGGCTGAGCACTGTTCTAGACCTACCTAACAAATCATAAAAGGAAAGTCTGAAAGGATCAATCTGTTTCCAAGTAATTTAACTGTATCCCCGAACAAAGCTCAAGATTTAATGGTGTACAAAAATACCCAGCACCCAACAAAGTAAAATTCACAATATCTGGCATCCTGTCAGAAATTACCAGGTGTGCAAAGGGGCAGGAAAACACAATATATAATGAGAATAATCAGTCGAATGGACCCAGAGCTAACACAGATGTTAGGATTTTCAGAGAAGGACATTAAAACTGTTATTATAACTGCATTGTACATGTTCAAAAAGTTAAGTAGAGACATAGAAGATGTGAGAAACCCAAACTTCTAGAGATTAAAATGAAATGAAAAACACGCTGCATTCAATTAATAGCAGATGACACAGTACAGAAAAAAGATTAGTGAACTTGAAGACATAGCAGTGAAAACTGTCCAAATTGAAATGCCCAGAAGAAAATAATCCATAAAAAGAAAACAGCATCAGTGACCTATGGGACACCCGCAGGCAACCTAACACATGGATAATTGGAGTCCCGAAGGCCAAGAGTGAGAGGAAGGCATATAGAAAATATTTGGAAGACATCTTGACCATACATTTTCCAAATTTAATGAAAACTTAACCTCACAGATAGAAGCTCAAGCACGAACAGAGACACGTGTGTGTGTGCGTGCATACACGAAGGAAACTACCACCAAAGTACATCATAATTAAATTACTCAAAAGCAGTGATGAATCATCCAGGTTAAGCAAGACCTGTCACATGCCAGGAGCAAAAGTGAGAATGAGAGCTGACTTCTCATTGGGAATGATGTGAGTGAGAAGATAGTAATGTCTTTAAAGTACTGGAAGGAGGAATAACTGTCAACCTAGAATTCTATGCCCAGAGAATATATCTCTCAAAAACAAGAGTGGATCACCTCCGCCTGGTTCCTGGCAGGGATGCTGTGGCTGAGCCATGGGCTAAGGCAGCTCGTGTCCGGACGTGGGGCACTGAGATGCCCAAGAAAGCTGGTGTGACAAACAAGGGTAAGAACCAGAGCAAGGAGCCAGAGAGACCACTTCTTCCCTTAGGTCCTATGGCGGTTGATCCTAAAGGTTGTGTCACCATAGCCATCCATGCCAAACCTGGGTCCAAACAAAACGCTATAACTCATGTGACAGCGGAATTGTAAGCATGGCCATCACAGTCTCCCCCACCCCCCACCCCTGTCAGAAGGAGAGGCTAATGTCCAGCTCTGTTGGTACCTTTCCAAGGTCTTGGAGCTCAGGAAGAGTGACATGGTTTTGGATAAGGGTGATAAATCTCATGAAGAAGTGGTGAAGCTTTTGGCCTCCACAACTGCAGAAGAGATCTTGGAGAAATTAAAGCAGCAAGTCGAAAACAAAATAAAAGCAAGTTATGAGAAATACATCCTTGAGAAGCCTTTTAACTGCTATTAATGAAGAGGCTGTTAAATAGGGAAATATATTTCAGTGCATGGAAGAATTTGGAAAAAGAATAAATTTAAGAACAGGACTCAAAAAAGAAGTAGGAATTTTAAAAGTACTCTACGTTCAATATAGGTTCTAACATCCCTAACCCAAACAGCTTGTAATATGTTAGTCCGATTTCATCACATTTACAAAATAACAGAACTGGAAGAGATCTTCAAGATGACCTCAGTCAGCCCCTTTGATCCTGTGACAGGGCTTCTGCTACCCAGGAGTTGAGAGACTTATTCAGGATCACACCGTGTGGGGTGGCAGCTGGAACCCAGATCCCTTGACTCCCGTTTGGATGCATCTTATCCTGATTGTAAAGGAAGAGATTTCCACAGACTTCTAGGGTTCTGAGGATTGCCTTCTCTAGAGTTTATAAGTGACAGAAGAAAACCTGTCATACTGCTTTGTGGTCTTACTTTATATTTTAAAAGACTTATCTAAATAAAAAATGCCTTTTGTGTCTTTTTAAAACTCTATGGAGCATTTTGTGAAAAAGAAAATAAGAAGAATCAGGACTTGTAATTTCATGTTAATTATTTTGGGGAAGTCACTGAATTTTCGTCCTCCTTGGATGGTAACTGCAATCCTCAAATCTGTAGTTCTTATGAATCTCCGAAGATCCTTAGAAGAAGAGGGCCTGGAAGCTACTTCCAGTATTTTTAAAAGCCTATCAGAAATCATATCTACATTAAAGCTTCAAAAGCTAATAAAAAAAAGTGAAATAAAAATGTTTTTAGACATACAAAAGCTAGAAGAACTCATTACCAGCAGATTCACGCTTAAAAAATGTTAAATGACATCATTCAGGCAGAAGGAAATGGTAGCAGATGGAAATCTGGGTCTACACAAAGGAATGAGGAGCACCTGAAATGATAAATACACAAGTAATTAATATAAGATTATTTTCTAATTATTTAGATCTCTTTAAGAGAATCAACTGCTTAAACGAAACTAATAGCACTGTATTTTAGGGTCTATAATATGTTAGAGTAAAGTGAATGACAACTATAGCATAAAGTTTGGAGAGGAGAAATGGAAGTATGTTAACTATTGAAGTAGTATGCTGTCATTTGAACGTACACTGGTAAGTTAAAGATGAATACTATAAACTCTAAAGCAACAAAGGGCTACAACTAATAATCCAACAAAAGAGAGAAGATGGATAACCCAAGAGAAAGCAGAAAAAGCGGAAAACATGGGAAAGAACAGATGAGACAAATAGAAAACAAATAGCAAGATGGTAGACTCATTCAAACCGAACTGTATCAATTAAATAAATGTGAATGCTATAAACACCTCCAGTTGAAAGGCAGAGATGATGAGATTGGATTAAAAAGCAAGATCCAATTATATGCTGCCTCAAAGGCATACATTAAATATAAAGACACAGTAGGTTAAAAAGAAAAGAGTGGAAAAAGATATACTGAGTTAGAACTAGTTCTAAGAAAGTGGGAACGGCTAGATTCCTGTCAGAATCTATTACAGAGCTAAACATATTATCAGAAATAAGGTAATTTCCTAATGGTAAAAGGGACAGTTTATGAGGAGGACATAACGATCCCAACTATTCAAATAGCTGATCATAGGGCTTTGAAATATAGGAAGCAAAAACTGATAGCACTGAAAGAAGAAATGGACAAGTACACAATTATAGTAGATTTCATTACCCTCTCTGAATAATTGCTAGAATTATCAAATAAGAGCAACTCATCAGAGGCATGCTAGACTTGAACAGCACTACCAACCAAGTAGCCTAATTGACGTTGATCCAGCAGCCCACCTACCAACAGCATAAATAACACGTTCTTCTCAGGTGCGCAGGAAACATTTCCAAGAGAGACCACATTCTGGACCATAAAACAATTCCCAAGTGCAAAAAGATTCAAGTCACACACACAGTCTATTCTCTGATCACAATGGAATCAAAGTAGAAATAACAGAAAGATAGTTGGAAAAATCCTCCAAATGATTGGAAACTAAAAAACACACTTCTGAATAGCCCAGAGATCAGAGAAGAAATCAAAATACAAATTAGAAAATATTTTGAACTGAATGAAGATGAGAACACAACATGTCAAAATTGGTGGAACACCACTGATGCTCTACTGAAGGGAGATTTATAGCACTATTAGAGGAGGAGAAAGGTCTGGAAACCGTGAACTCAGGTGTCCTCTTAAGAAACTAAACAACAACAAATTAAGCCCAAAATCAGCAGAAGAAAGGAAATAGTGAGAATCCCAATGGAAATCGATGAAGTAGAAACCAGCAACCACAGTAAAATAAATAAATAAATAAATAAGGTCAAAAGCTGGTTCTTTGAGAAGATCAGTAAAACTAGCAAACTTCTAAGGAATCTGATCAGGAGGAAAAAAAAAAAGAGAAGACACAAATTACTAATACCAAGAAAGGGAGAGGTGCCAGACAAGCCCAAAACTTGATAGTTCTCTGGGGATGGAGCTTTGGGGGGAGCTGTAAGCTTGTCCCAGCCCCCCACGGCTGCCCGGGTGTGGGGCTGTTGGTTTCCGAGGCCACCGCGGACCTGGGGAGGGCAGGTGGGGAAGGATCCGTGGGAACACCACATAGCTGGCTGTTTTTGTTGAGTTTCAGCTAACTTTCTCCAATAAATGATCCCTGGATTGTTGCAAGCCTTTGGTTAACTGTCGGAGTTTTGAAAAGGTTGATTTTGACAGTTTCCACTCGAGTTTTGTCTTCACGCTGTCAAGACAGCTGTTCTCTTTGTAGCATCATGCTTGCAGCCCTTCTCTCCAGCCTCCCCCAGGATTACCGTGTCCAGGAAACCAGTTCCTGGTAAACATTTCCAGAAGAAGGATCCAAAGACCTAGACCTTGATTCTTTCCCCAGGTGGGCAGCCTGTGTTCCTTTTGCCGGTGTGCAGTGCATGCCCATGACCGAGTGTCCTTCTGCTCCCGCTCACACCATGTACTTCCATCCACCTGAAACCCCCTTTCAGAAAAATGTTTTTATCCTATATCACAGAGAGAATAGTTCAGGCTAATCACATCCCATTTGTTTGCAGACAGTTAAAAAGTTATTATCTTGTACTTCTATTTGTTTGTCTTTCTTTTTTCACCTTACGGAGAAGATCCAAGGAGCCATTTGTGCTTCATGAATTTCATTAACTTTTTAATCAAAAAAAATTTTTTTACAATAATACCTC
Organism: Phoca vitulina; assembly: GCF_004348235.1. Taxonomy (NCBI): domain Eukaryota; kingdom Metazoa; phylum Chordata; class Mammalia; order Carnivora; family Phocidae; genus Phoca; species Phoca vitulina. Next base: position 91,861,372 of record NW_022589705.1, on the reverse strand, counting down.
TTTAATGTGTGCTGTAAATCATAGAAAATAAACAGGTTTGAGAGTTGACTATGATTACAACGCTGGGAGAAAGAATGTTTAAAAATAGAAAATGCGGTCCCCATCCTTAGGGGATCCTAATCTAATTGGGAAATTAACACTAGAATTTGTACCTCTTCTACATCTTGTATCAAGTGTGTTTGGGGAAAGAATAAAGGAGAGGTCAGAGTAAGGTGAGAACTTCTGTGTTTTCTCTGTTGGATATGACAGGTGATTCATTCACTCAGTCAATTCCTAGAGCATCAGCGGTGTGCCGGGCATGGCACTAGGCTCTGGGGAAACAGCCATGACTCAGAAGATGAGTTCCGCTCCCTTTGGGCTAACAGCCTAGGGGAGAAGCCAGCCAGTAGGGGAGCAAGCAAGTGAGGAAAATGATTAGCACCTGTGGGAATTGCTCTAAAGAATACAGAAGGATGGTGCTACTTCTGAGATGAAGTGGCCTGGGAAGATCTTCCTGAGGAGGGGAGAGCTAACCTTGGAGGAAGGGAATGAGCGAGCCATGGAGAAGGCTAGTAAGGTAAAACGCATTCCCTCAGAATCCAGAGACTCTGAGAGAGGAGAGTTGCCCCCTTTGGAGAAATAAGCAACAGGCTTGTGTGTGGGGGTTGGAGCGAACCTGGAGGGGAGGGCTGTGTGTGCAGGTCGTGGAGGCTGTGGCGAGAAGTTTGGTTTCATCCCAGGAGAAAGGGAAGCCACTGACAGGTGTAAAGGAAGGAGGGACATGACTTGATTTGTATTTTTGAAAGATCACTTTGGCTGCTGTGCAGGGAGCACACAGTAGGGGCAAGGGTGGGAGTAGGAAAAAGGGCTCACAGTCTCTCGCCCTTATCTCTGCAACTTGAGATCCGACAGGTTACCCAAATGGCTGTGCGGCAGTCCGCATGATACAGTGGAAGGGTCACAGGATTTGGTGCCAGAAATGCCTGCATTTGAATCCCTACTCTTCCGCCCTCACCAGCTGTGTGAATGGGGGCAAGTGATTTAACTTCTCTAAGCTTCTGTTTACTTGTTTGTAAAATGGGGAGGAAGAATCTTAGCCTTTACGGTTGTAGTATGGGATTTGTTAGGTGATGTGTGGAAAGTACACGAATGTTCTCTTTTCTCGTCCTGATACGGAGCTTTGATGGAAAACGGAGTGGAGGTGGCTGCTTCCTGCAGGGAGCCTTCTGACACCCATAAACATAGCAGGGTGTAGAATGCATGCTCAGTTCCGGTGCTGATTGGTGTGGGTGAAGAGAGCAGTCCCTAAGGCCACTGACATCATCATTTTCATTCCTAGCACAGACTCCACTTTAGGAAAGGCCACTATTTCCATTTGGTAGCCAGTTGAGCCTCTGATTCCCTAGTTTTCATGGTCTAGTATCCGTTCACTTCATTCATAGCGGTTAGGAGCGCTGGGCTTGGGGTCAGACAGACCTGGAGTCAAGTTCTAGTTCTGTGATGGACCAGCTGTACAACCTTAAGTAAGGGCCTCTCTCCTCAGCTTCTTGGTCTGTGCCATGACGACAGGGATCATCCTCAGGAGGTTGTGGCAAGGACTACAGCGGAGCCCTGACTTTAGTAACTCTGACCTCACAGGTATCCTGTGACTCACGTCATGCACATGAGGAGGCTAGCTTGGTGCTTGGCACGTAGTACTCACCACATAAAGGAGAGCTTCTGTTGTCAACCTACTACAGTTATTGCTGGTCTGCAGCGGGGATGTATTTTTCCAGCTGCTGTTGAGACAGAGTAAAATGGCAGGGGTACTTTCTGAGTGTCCTACCTATGATGAGACCCCGCTCAACGATAAAAGAGAGCTGAGAACTGAGCCGTTGTCCGTTCTTGTTTTGTTTTGCTGCTTTTTCCTGTGCCAGGTGGACAATCAGCTCATTGGTACCACGCAGCCCTTCATGCTCTATGTGACTCCCCTGAGCAATGAGAATGAGGTCATTGAGACCGGCCCAGCCATGCAGGTGAATGCGGTGAAGTTCCCCAGTAAGAGCGCGCTGACCAACATCTACAAGGTAGGCTGCTGGGAGAGGCTGGTGGGCTTGGCACGGTGGCAGGAGGCCGATTTGTTCTCTCACAGCCGAGGCTCCGAGCAGCAGTGCAGGGTGTGCGGCTGGAAGTCGTCCTGGGCAGTTAAGGCACTATGACTGACTCCATGGTGTAGGGGGATTTACAGCAACTCCTCCTAGCACCTTGTATTCTCAGCTGTGTCTTCGACAGTGCATGATGGTGTAGGGGACCAGAGTCTGTAGTCATCAGAGTAGAGTCTCTGTGGGAAAGCATAGCATCTTCCAGGTTGATCAGGACCAGGCGTGATCCAGATGTGTGTTTAAAATAGAATAATTAGAGAGTGGTAGGAGGGGTCTGACCTTGGGACAGACGTCCTCCTGTGTAAGCTGTCACACTGTTAGTAAAAACATGTCATTCAAAAGTGATGAACTTCTACCCTGGAGAAGTTTCCACGTATAAGCAAGCTGATACAGCAGCAAATTCTGGCAAAGTGGGAGCTAAGAGGTTGCTTCCCATATTTCTGGCCTTGGTCACCATTACCAGTGGGGGCCAAGCTTGTATGTGGCCCTCAAATCCTGTGGCTCCTTAAACCAGCTGCTGTCCATGTGAGCTCAGCACCATAACGCTGTCCACCACAGCACAGCTGCGAGGAGACACAGATGCCCCGGGAACCAAACAATAGGGTGGTGAATTGTGTATTAAACCTCTTCTGGAATTTTTGGCTAATTGTAACAATGTAGAGAGAGATGAGCCAGAAAGCATTTGGCAGTGTCGTTACAAAATCACATGAGTAAAGAAACCGTGCCACGTCATTTTGGGACCTTCTTAATGGCCCAGATGAAAGTTCCTTCTGGTGTTTACACTATTAATCAGAATTTCTCTATCTCTAGCATCTGATGATCACGGCTCAGAGATTCACAGTGCAAATTGAGGAGAAACTGCTCCTTAAGCTGCTGAGTTTTTTTGGCTACGATCAAGCAGAATCAGGTACTGTTGAATATTCTAAATTTGTGTCTGGGAATTGACCCAAGAATGGCATTTTCTAGTCTGCTTGAGAAAATAGGTAGCCTCTGGGTGCCCGACAAGCTCCCTTTACACCTCACAGCCCAAGCCCAGAAGCTGAGGCTTGTGTCTCAGTGGCTTTTTTCCAAGTACAGCCTGTTGATGGGGGGGGGGGGCCCTGATGTGGGCACGAAGGAAGCTTCTTAGAGGTATCCTGGGGTATCTGGGGTTAAGCCTTTGGGAAGGCATACTTTTCCTCTTTGTTGTGCATTTTTGACTCATCTGCTTGAGGATAACAGAAATGATATTCGTCATTTAGCAAACCACTTTGTTTCCTAACCTTTGTTTAGTAAACAGACTCAGAGCCAAGAATCAGAAATCCAGCAGTTCCTTTGGTTTAGTTGAGGGGAAAAAATTTTGACTAGCCTTAACTTCTTAACTTTTTACATCCATGCCCTTATGCCTTAATATCATTAGCAAGTTTTCTAGTTACTTGACTCTTCTTGGAGAGGGGAGAGAAGCTATTGGAAACCCTATGTGTTCTAGCAGTCACTACAGAAATCATGTAGCTTTTGTCTTTTTATTTGAGATTGTTCCTCATGGCCTTTGTAAGACTGAATATAGAGCTTAGAAAGAAGTCAGTAATGCTTAGTCTTTTGAAGACTAAACCAAATATCGAGCCTGAAGAAATGATAAGATGGACTTGTATGTTTATATGCCCACATTGGCTAGAGAAAAAAAAAAATCACTAGGGACATGTGTGCATATGTATGTACTTACACACAATGCAAGAAAAATATTTTTGCTCTTTAACCCAGACTTAGGATTCAAACTTTAAGTATATTTGGGATCAAGAGCAAGATCCTGTCTGTTTAGAACTGTGTTTTCCACTTTGGGTTGGAAGACCAATGTTGGTTTGGATTCAGCCAGTTGAGGGCCTGCCTGCCAGGTAGCCAGTCTCTTTTGGCACCTTCCTGGGACATTGTACTTTCCATTTTACTGGACATACTTTTCTTATAAGTTGCTCTAAATAAATTTCTCACCAAGCATTGTATAGACATTTGTAAAATCCTGGCCTGTGTTTTACTGGAGCATCTCCTCCACTTTCTCTGTTTCTGTTCCCTGAATACAAATGGGCAACAGAGGTTGCAGTGTCATTTTCTAAAACCTAGTCCCTTGTTTTCTATAAATAGAGCCATAATAGCTTACAGCATACATTTGTTTGGTAGGCAGATCTGTACAATCTCCTTGGTTGTATTTCTAAGGCACGTGAAGCCAAGTGAGAAATAAGCTGACCACATGGGTGTGGGCACAGGAGCAAGTCACAGAGCCCATTGCCATGTGCCAGCCCATGTCACTCCTTCTCACTTCACGAGAAGTAGAAAAAAAAATATGCCTTGACTCTGCTGCTTTCACAAATGTCCACCATTTGGGAGAGAGGGTGCTTATTGTCATGACATCAGCTCTTTATAGCCTGCAGCCTGTTTCTTTTTAAAGGCATTCTGTTGCACTCAGATGCATTATTTAATTGGTCATGTTGTTCATTATGATTCAGTTAAGCTCTACTCCAAGGGATAATATTTGGATATCATCTTATGAAATAAATGCAGATAATCGGGGTCACTTACGATAATCATAATACTAACAACACAGTTTCTGGAAGACTAATTGCCAGCAAACACACCCATGACCTCTGGCTTCCCCACCTGCATGATTTTTTCCAAAGATGATGTCTCCCAGATGGTATAGAGTCACAAGTCAAACGATTAGGCTATTGTGCTTTTTGATAGACAACATGAAGCAGATCTCCTTTTATAAAGAAGTGGCATCAGGATACTGTATATATCACCAAACCCTGAAAAACTAAGTTTAGAGAGATATTTACATTTTTCTATGAATATTTTTCAATGTTAGCATTTGAATTGTGAGACTTCAGGAGACTCTTTTTTTTTTTATTTTTTTTAATTCACTATTTCACTCTTGTACCAGAGGTGGAAAAATATGATGAAAACCTCCATGAAAAGACGGCTGAGCAGGGTGGAACACCAATTCGCTACTACTTTGAAAATCTCAAAATCAGCATTCCCCAGATCAAGCTGAGTGTGTTCACCTCCAACAAGCTACCATTGGATCTTAAGGTGAGCTGATATCTGGATAAGTTTTAAAAATGACTTTCCCTCAAAAAGAATGAATGTGTTTACTATTTGCTTTTTCTGTCCAGGATCATCATCTCTAGCAAATATTTTTACAGGTTTCCCTTTTTGAAAGTTTGACATATATACATATACATATACACACACATATATACATGTGTATACATATGTGTGTACATATGGACATATGTATATGCACTTTTTTTATATTTAAGTAAGACTTTGCTAAAGATTGAGGAGTAATGAGAGTAAACAGAATTACATAAAACCCGTCTGCCGTCTTCTTAGCTCTTGGCTTATCTCAATGAGGTAAGAGTCTACTTCCCTAGGGCCACTCCCAAATTCAGGAGAAAAGCTACAACCAAGACAGTACCTTCCCTTTTGTGCCCAAGACCTGCCTGCCCTCCTAGTTCTCTTCTCCTTAGTATCCACCTCTTCGTGAATGGTTGACACTAGAGATGTCACCCTCCTTCAAGGAATACACTCGGCCGCGTATCACTGAGGTGTGGCCTGACCTGTCACCATTACCAGAGTGTGACACTCCTGCCCATCATCCTGATCCACACTTGGCAGATACAGCCTGAATTCCGTCTTCATTTGCTGCAGTGAGATCTATTTTAACGAAGGGATGGGGCTGGGATTCAAATCCAAGCCTGTGTGACTGGAAAGTCTGCACTGTGCTATACTCTACCGTATACCGTCTGCCCCCTTGAACATATGGCATCAGAGAATTTGAGAGCTGTAAGTGTCCTCCGTGATCCCCTTGCTCAGTGAACAAGGATGTTGGAGTTCAGAGCGTGCTTTCAGGCAGGCCTGCGTAGGGAGGCCATGATGGGAGCAGGAGGAGGCCCCAGGTGGTCGTTAGAAAGGCTTTTCTTGGGCGCCTGGGTGGCTCAGTTGGTTAAGCGACTGCCTTCAGCTCAGGTCATGATCCTGGAGTCCCTGGATCGAGTCCCGCATCGGGCTCCCTGCTCGGCAGGGAGTCTGCTTCTCCCTCTGACCCTCCCCCCTCTCATGTGCTCTCTCTCTCATTCTCTCTGTCAAATAAATAAATAAAATCTTTAAAAAAAAAAAAAGAAAGGCTTTTCTTAGATTGAGTCTAAATCTGCCTCCCTGCAGCTCGGACCTTTGTTGCCCTTGAAGATCATTGTCAAGGCCCTCGTCCCCCCCACTAGCCACCAGCCCAGGACGTGGCCATTGCCCCCCGCACCCCAGCCTCCTTTTCAGATGCTGCATGGTGGCCTCTCTTCTGAACAGGAGTAGCTATAGATCTGAACACACAAAGAATAAAGGTGGCGTCATAAATTCAGCTGCCTACCGGGACTGTGCTAGCACCGCATCACGTGAAGCAGTGCGGTGGGGACCGTGGCGTGGGGAGTGAGCGCCCTTCATCTGAAGGGGCAGCCTCGGCTCAGCTCCAGCCAGTTGCTCTCACAGGGCGATGTGAACCCAGTGTTGCCGGATCTTCAGATTTTTAAAGTGAAGCCGGAAATCTGGGTTTTTATGTGGAATCTCCTGGTTTTGAAATGTTGGCAATCAATTTGAGTTGTTTTCTTTAAAAACCTTTTGGGCCTGACAAAACACATGTGTGGGCCTCATGTGGTGCATGGTTTGCCAACTCACAACTTCTAAAATAGACCTATAGGTAATGAGACAATAGTCTGGTCAACACCAGATCATACTTGGATAAGGACAGGGCAAGGGTGACTGCTTCATTTCGGTGTCAAGCTGGGGACGAGCAGTCAGGAGTGCTGGTCGGGACCAGAGGGGCAGGAATCGCTTTGCAGCCATCCTGAGAGCAGCATGGTGTGCCCTTTCCAATAGACTCTCCTGTCTGCTTGATTGGCTTTAATTTCATGTTTCCCAAGAGACAAAAGATACTTATAATTAGCATGGGAGTGGGGGGAAAACCATGGGAAAACCACTATCTTGCTAATATCCACAAGTATCCACTTGACTTATGTGACCCCTTGGAATGGGTTTGTTTGATAAAGTATATATTCCCCCAGAACACTTGGCACGCACCCAACAAACCAATGTTAAGCATTTCCTGAGAGTTAAGGACTTCTTGTTTTTAAAATCATCTTACTTAGAAACACAGACACCTAACTATTCCTTTTAAATTGCTCCCAGCAGAAAACTTTCCCCCAGACTGACAGAGGCAATAGGATTTCCTACGGTTGAGGTAGCTCCAGACCCCCGGTTATACGGTACCAGTGTGTGTGAGTATGCTGTGCATACGATACCCTGGCAATCCGTTACCTTGAATGTTTCATTTGGCACTGTACTGAAGGAACATTTTGAAGGCATTTTCAAATGATTGTTCAAGAAATCCAGTGGATCAGCCATGTAATGAGGTGTGGGGCGGGGGGCACCCTGAATGGGGCACATTAATGTTTCAAGCAGGGTGCTGGGAATTGGGACTTCAGAGTTAAATTCTCAGCTTGTGGAAGTCACCGTTTTACTGTGTCTCGAGTTCTCCTAGTGGAGTCTGGGACTCATAAAGTAATGTCATTTATTCAAAGAGTTTCCTAACAGAGTAATATCCCTTTATTAGTAGCTCTTAGGAAGAGCAATATGCTCTTTGAGATGAATATGTAATGGCTAAAAGTATGTGCTTAGGGAATGGAGTGCTATCCCAGAGCAGGAATCACAAGAGTCTGACTAAAAGGTAACCATGTCTTTGGTATTGAAGGAATAATTATCTCGATTCTCTCGACTCCAGGCCAGAAGTGAGGCTGTCAGAAATCTCAGAGGGAAGTCTCTTCAGGTTTACGCTGAGGGTACATTATTGCCAGATATAGTGTCTGTTCAGAAGGACTCAAAGCAGTTTCCCATCTGCTATCTCAATTGGATTCCTTCCTCTGTGATGGGAGAAGGGCGAGATAATAGTTCCATTTCACGAATGCAGAGACATTCCTCCCCTCCCCCCCCTTTCTCTCTATTATTCTCCCCAGTGTGCACTGCTAGAGAGTAGCAGGGTAAGATCGAAAAACACCAGGTAGTTTATATGGACCTGGGTTTTTTTTTTTTAAAGATCAAAAGAAGCCAGGAGCCTTTAAAAGGTTTCACGAGGTGGCCTACAGCAGTCCTTTTCCCATTTAGAGCATTGGGGTATTACAAAAGAAGGGCTTTAATTGAGCAATCTAGTTTGGAAGAAAACCCACATTTTAATGGTCAGAGAGCAAGAGGGTGGGGGTGAGGGGGAATTTCAAACAAAGACACTATTTAAAAAGCCTAAAACTGTCTTCTCAAAGGCTTGAAATAATTTGTTGGGAAACTTCAGACCCTTTACTTTTTTCCTCCCCTCCCTAAATAAAAACCAGATTTGTTAAAAGGAAAAAAGATCCAGTATTGTTAATTGTATTTCAGAAAGTGCCAGAGAGGGAAATATCCCTGTAGTTTTAAACACTGTCCCGAGAGGGAAATGGGCAAATACCCTGCTTCACATAAACAGTTTCTATGTACCATAAATAAACCTTTAAAGAATGAATTCCAGACAGTTTTGTTTAGTGCGGGATAAACTAAGAAAGGAAAGGACATGGCCCAGGGACTGGCTTGTGATCTGAGACCTTATGGCATATGGACAGGTATTTCTTCTTTCAACTCCATAAAGTTTCTGGAAGATTTCAGCGGTTTTTGTCTGAAGGAGGTAGGAATAGACAGTTTCCTAGTTTTATTAGGAACTTCTGAGCACAGATTGCTTTCTCCAGAATCCGTTTTATGACAGGAAACTGTCTGCTACTTGAGTAAATAAGCATCAACTTTGTATACTACTGTATTTGATTAGTCATTTAGTTACTACAGGAAAAAGCCCTGTTTGGCTCTTTCCCCTCTCATCTGTTTTCCTTTGACTGACCAGAACAACCTGAAGGTGGCAGAATAATTCATACCAAACGCTGGATCTCCGGTTTTTCAACCATGGGAGGCCCCAGAGCAGTAAATGACGAGGTGAAGATAATGTTTACTGAAGGGCCAGAGTAGTTCCTTGGTTCAGACTAAAAGCACATGAGCCATTCAGAAAGGGGATAGTGTCTCTCGTGAGGGTTTTGACAACTTGGTAGAGGTTTCAGAGTCTCTGCTACTATGTATGGTTCCTCTTCTTTAGTATTTGGTTGCAATGAGGAAGTCGGGGTAAAAAAGCTTTTGCCTTAAGCCTTTGTTTGGATCTCATTTCCTCTTCTCTGAGAAGAAAGTAACGCTCAGAGTTGTATCGGCAAAACGAGCTGCTGACCTGGTGGCAGGACCTTCCCCGCATATTTGCTGTGTGGCTCTAAGCAAAGCGGTCAAGCCAGCTGGGCCTCAGTTTCTCCATCAGCGCCTCATGGATGGGTGAAGCATACATGAATGAATAGCAGAAAGTTTTTCAGGAGAAACAATATAATCCTCCATTCTGGGCTTCATGCTTTCCACCTAATGGGTGGTCACTGTTGTGAAAATGAGCACGTTCAAGTCTAAGATCTCCTAATAACTAACTGCACGAGTTTAGGTCAGCCACTTAACATTTCTTTGGTTTTATTTATTTTTAAAAAATGAATGTGTTCGGCTGAATTCACATGTTAGGCTGAATTAACCTAAGAATGCTCTTAATCTCTAAAATGTTTTGTTCTCACATTATTTAGTAGGAGGTTACTAGTGACTTCCCAGGGCCCCAGATGTAGGGGCCTTTTGTCTGTCCTCATCTCTGTAGGGTCCTCTGTCATATTTGGCATTGCTGACCTCCCTGTTCCTTTCTGGTTCTCCTCTTATTCTTCTATTTGCTTCTTTGTCTTCTTCATAGTTTTCTTTTCCTCTGTTTCTCCTGACCCATCTATTTAAGGGCTTTTTTTTCCTCTGTGAACCAAACTCTCTGGTCATATCACTTGCCCATTTTTAAAATCATATTATTGGTCTTTTATTGCCTGTAATTTTAGAAGCTCTTTATATAAAGTTTGGTCTTTGATATGAGTTGAAGGTTTTTTCCTTCCGTTTTTCAGTTGGCTTTTTATTTTTGATGTATGTGTGTTTTTTTTTTTAATCACATAAAAGCTTTTTATTTTTGTCATCAAATTTACCAGTCTTTTGCCTGTTTGAATCTGTATTTAAGTCCCAAAAAAGTTTCCCCATTCCCTGGTTTTAAAAAAATTCCATCTATATTTTCTTCCATTACACGATTTCATTTCAATTAAAGATGCTCTTATCCCAAAAGAATTTAAGGCAGCCTCTGAAAATACATGCTAAAAGATGAAAAAACAAGGGAGAAAATAGAAAGTGCATGAAGTTGCACATGAGATTTTACTATAAAGACATTTTGATTCACTGGGGGGGTATATAGATGTTTTAGTAAGTGCTATTAGACCAACTACATAGCCATTTGGAAAAATGCAAAATTAGATTTATTACTTACACTCTATATGAGGAAAGATCCCATGTGGATCAGAGATTTACTAACATTATTAGCATGAAAAATTGTTTTCACATTCAAAGAAGACAAGTATTTTGCATGCTGTCTAAAATCCTTGAAATATCAATCTTTTTTTTTTTTTTAATTTTTTTATTGTTATATTAATCCCCATACATTACATCATTAGTTTTAGATATAGTGTTCCATGATTCATTGTTTGTGCATAACACCCAGTGCTCCATGCAGAACGTGCCCTCCTCAATACCCATCACCAGGCTAACCCATCCTCCCACCCCCCTCCCCTCTAGAACCCTCAGTTTGTTTTTCAGAGTCCATCGTCTCTCATGGTTCTTCTCCCCCTCCGATTTCCCCCGCTTCATTCTTCCCCTCCTGCTACATTCTTCTTCTTCTTTTTTTCTTTCTTAACATATATTGCATTATTTGTTTCAGAGGTACAGATCTGAGATTCAACAGTCTTGCACAATTCACAGCGCTTACCAGAGCACATACCCTCCCCAATGTCCATCACCCAGTCACCCCATCCCTCCCACCCCACCCCCCACTCCAGCAACTCTCAGTTTGTTTCCTGAGATTAAGAATTCCTCATATCAGTGAGGTCATATGATACATGTCTTTCTCTGTTTGACTTATTTCGCTCAGCATAATACCCTCCAGTTCCATCCACGTCGTTGCAAATGGCAAGGTCTCATTCCTTTTGATGGCTGCATAATATTCCATTGTATATATGTACCACATCTTCTTTATCCATTCATCTGTTGATGGACATCTTGGCTCTTTCCACAGTTTGGCTATTGTGGACATTGCTGCTATAAACATCAGGGTGCACGTACCCTTTCGGGTCCCTACTTTTGTATCTTTGGGGTAAATACCCAGTAGTGCAATTGCTGGATCATAGGGTAGCTCTATTTTCAACTTTTTGAGGAACCTCCATACTGTTTTCCAGAGTGGCTGCACCAGCTTGCATTCCCACCAACAGTGTAGGAGGGTTCCCCTTTCTCCGCATCCCCGCCAACATCTGTCATTTCCTGACTTGTTAATTTTAGCCATTCTGACTGGTGTGAGGTGGTATCTCATTGAGGTTTTGATTTGGATTTCCCTGATGCCGAGCGATATTGAACACTTTTTCATGTGTCTGTTGGCCATTTGGATGTCTTCTTTGGAGAAATGTCTGTTCATGTCTTCTGCCCATTTCTTGATTGGATTCTTTGTTCTTTTGGTGTTGAGTTTGATGAGTTCTTTATAGATTTTGGATACTAGCCCTTTATCTGATATGTCATTTGCAAATATCTTCTCCCATTCTGTCAGTTGTTTTTTGGTTTTGTTGACTGTTTCCTTTGAAATATCAATCTTGTTAAATAAAAATGTAATTGGAAAATGGAGCATATACAGAAATTGTTAACTGGCTTATAGTGGAGCCAGACTAGCTGAGAATTGCAAGAAAAGCTTGATAGAAAAAAAACCAAAAGTCTGCTTGAAGGTATTGGAAAACTACCAGGACATCTAGGACTTGAGGGTCCAAGATTTATGTGAGGAAGGAAACTCGATAAGGTGAGCCCAACATTTACTCTGCTTTTATTCTTGAGATAATCCTAATCTGTAAGTGGTATGGAGGGAAAGTCAGAGAAGTCAAGCAGAAGGCAGCTGTCAAAGGCAGAGAGTCTGAGTAAGGCTTTTGGCAGTCTCATGGGGCTGGCATAGCAAACGTGAGCTACTAAGAGAGCTGGTAATCGAGGGAGGGGCTGATATCTTACAGAGAAAGGACAGGCAGAAAAGAGCCTCCAGTGGTCTGAGCTGCTGTATGTCTTGAGGCAGATGCCAATTTCTAGGTAACCTCATTTGAGAGAGGCCAAGCAGAAAGTGGCAGTCAAGAGGCAGGAAAACAAAGTAGACTTTTTAGCAATTTTCTGGTGCCAGGGAGATTAAAAGTGGAGGAATTGAATTGGTTGTCAGTTGAGATCACTGACACTACACCAGGCCTTATAAAGACTGAAATAGACCAAGAGTTACAAAGACTGAAATCCAGCCTTGAGAAAGCCCAAATCCTGATTGGATGAAGCCTCTTTAACTGCCTGCTAGAAACTAAAGACTCATCCAAAGTCTGTAAAAGTTTTCATAGAAAATGTTATATTCAGTCACAAATTACTGGGCCTACCAAGAGAGGGGACCAAGAATAAAAACAGACACTAGAAGCAGACCCACAGATAAACCAAATGTTGGCATTATCAAACACAGAATTTTAAAGAATAAATGTAAGTGTGTTCAAGAAGTTTACCAGAAAACTATAATCTATATTCTGAAGATAAATAAAGGAAAATTACAGACCAGAATTGTTTCATGAACATAGAAGAAAGAAATCTGAACAACATATTAACAAATCAAATACAGCAGTGTATAAGAAGGAAAAAATAACTAAATTGGGTTTATTCCAGGAATGTAAGTATCAGTATTTTCAGATAAATTATATAATTTACCACATCAACAAAATGAAAAGCAGAAAAAATATGGTTATCTCAATAGTTGCACAAAAGCTGTTGACAAAATTCAACATCTATTTATGGTTATCTCAATAGTTGCACAAAAGCTGTTGACAAAATTCAACATAAGAATCAAGCAAAAAAGAAAAAAGGGAACTGCCTTAATCTGATAAAATGTATCTATAAAAAAGCTACAACAAACATACTCAGTGGTGATATATTGAAAGCAGGGAAGGGGCCAGCCCATTATCACCACTTCAGTTCACTGTCATACTGGAGATCCTAGCCAGTGCAATAAAGCTAGAAAGATTACAGAAGAAATAAAAGAAAGAAAAGCTATAAGAACTGGACAGGAAAATGAAAACTGTTATTTGCAGAGAACATGAATATGTACCTAGAAAATCTAAAAGAATGTACAGATAAGTTACTATCTGAATGAATAAGTAAATTTACAAAGGTCACTGGACACAGTGTACAAAAATCAATTGTATTTCTACATTTCAGCAACAATTATAGAGAAAAGGAAAGTTTGGAGGATGTAATTTACAATAGTGTTAAGAAAGCATCAAATATAATATCATTATCTATTGCTGTGTGACAAACCACTCCAGCACTTAGTGGTTCATTTATTTGTTCACAATTCTGTGGGTCAGCAATTTGGGCTGGAGTCTGTTGAATGCTTCTTCTGTTGGGCTCACCTGTGGTTATTGATCTGGCAATCAACTGAGACTGACTAGCTTATGATGACCTTACTCACATGTCAAGTATTAGGTGTTGACTGTCAAAAGAACCTCCTTCCACATGGTCTCTCAGCTTCTTCACATGGTGGAAGTGTCAAAAAGGGCAGGGCAGAAGCTCCAAGATCTCTTGAGGCCTAGGCTCAGCGGTCACAGTGTTACTTCCACTGCATTTTCTTGGTTGAAGCAAATATACAAGGTCAGTGCAGATGAAAGAGTCTCTACTAATGGTACAAGATGTAAAGAATATATGGCCATTTTTAATCTACTAAGATACCTAGGAATAAATCCAACAAAGGGTGTATATAAGACCCCTGCATGAAAAACAATGTAACATTATTAAGAGAAAAGAGAACTGAATAGATAAGGGGACATATCACATCAATACACTGAAAGATTTAATAATGTGAAGTTGTCATTTCTCCTCAAATTGATCTATAGATTCAATGCAATCTTGATGAAAATTCCAACAATTTTTTTGCGGCAGATTGACAAGCTGATTCAAAAATGTATTTGGAAATGAAAAATGCAAAGAATAACCAGGGTGATCCTGAAAAAAAAAAAAAAGAACAAAGTTGGAGAGCTTATACTATTAGATTTCAAGACTCATTACAAAACCATAGTAATTAAGACAGTGTGGTATTGGTAGAAGGCAGGACAAAATGAAACAGAGAAGGGAATCCAGAAACAGACACATAAATTCAGTTACTCAACTTATGACAAAGTTTACACTGTACTGAAGTAGGGGAGAGGGTGATCATTTCAGTGAACATTACTTAGTTAATTAGGTATCCATGTGGAAAAAAATGGATCTTGATTTCTGCTTCACACCATATAAAAAAATCAAGTGCAAGTAGATTATAGATTTAAATATGAAAAGTAAAACAATAAAAATTTTTTAGGTAAACACAGGGAGTATCTTTATGACCTTGATGTAGATAATAATTTTTTTTAAGATTTTATTTGTTTATTTGACAGAGAGGGAGAGCACAAGCAGGGGGAGCGGCAGGCAGGGGAAGAGGGAGAAGCAGGCTCCCTGCTGAGCAGAGAGCCCGATGCAGGGCTGGATCCCAAGACCCAAGCTGAAGGCAGACACTTAACCAACTGAGCCACCCAGGTGCCCTGATAATAATTTCTTAACCAGGAAACAGAAAGCTCGTTTCCTAAAGGAAAAGATCGATAAGTTAGATTTCATTAAAACAGAATGTCTGATCATCAAAAAATGCTATTTATAAAGTTAAAAGTCACGGAATGGGAAAAGATCATTGCAATTAATTGCAGTACATCTATTCACCAGAGGACTTGTATACAGGACAGATAACAAAAACGGGGATGCCTGGGTGGCTTGGTCGGTTAAGTGTCTGCCTTTGGCTCAAGTCAGGATCCTAGGGTTCTGGGATCAAGTCCTGCATCAGGCTCCTTGCTCAGTGGGGAGCCTGCTTCTCCCTCTGCCTGCCACTCTCCCTGCTTGTGCTCACTCTCTCTTTCTCTCTCTGACAAATAAATAAATAAAATCATTTATAAAAAAGAAAGAAAGAAAGAAAGAAATGCCTACAAAGCAATAAGTAAAAAACAGACAACCCACTACAAAAATGAGCAAAAGACTTGAGTAGGCACTTCACAAAAAGGGATATCCAAATGGCCAATATATGTGTGAAAAGGTGCTTGATCTCGTGCTTCACCAGGAAAATAGAAATTAAAACCACACTGAGATACCATTACACACCCATCAGAATGTTTGTCTTTTAAAAGACTGTCTAGTGGCGCCTGGGTGGCTCAGTTGAAGCGACTGCCTTCGGCTCAGGTCATGATCCTGGAGTCCCAGGATCGAGTCCCGCATCAGGCTCCCTGCTCAGCAGGGAGTCTGCTTCTCCCTCTGACCCTCCTCCCTCTTATGCTCTCTCTCATTCTCTCTCTCTCTCTAATAAATAAAAATCTTTAAAAAAAAAAAAAAATAAAAGGCTGTCTATACTGAGTGTTGATGAGGATGTAGAACAACAGGAAATTCCATAGACTGCCGAAGGGATTGTAAACCAGTTCAGCTGCTGGGGATGACTGTTGGGCAGAACTGCGTGTGCTAGGGTTGAACAGGTATATTCTTTGTGACACAGCAGCTCCACTCCCAGGTATATATTCAAGAAAAGGGCATACAAATGTGCCCCCAAAGACATGTCTGCGAATGTTCATAGCAGCGTTGTTCATAATAGCCAAAAGCTTGAAACAGCACAACTGTTTATCAACAACAGTGGCTTAATAAATTGTGTTTTATTCATATATTAGAATACTAACAATGAAACTTAAGCAACTGCAGCTATATGTAACCCCCAAAGTACATACTGATGGTTTCCTTTATATGACATTCAAAGCAGGAAAAACTAACGTATGGTGGTAGAAGTCAGGATAGTGGTTACCCTAGGGGAGGAGAGAGTAGTGATGGGGAGGCCCCAGCTGGGGTGGGGGGTGCTTCCAAGATGGGAATAATAATTTACTCTCAGGTCTCCCGGGTGGTATTACATGTTTGTTGTGTTCACTTTGGGGGGAAAAAATCATTGAACTGTACATTTGGTTAATACACCTTTCTATATGTGTGGTAACTTCAGTCAAAATAGTAAAGCACAACACACAAAACAGACCAGAAAGAATTATGCTGTGAAGCTAATAGTGTTTATTTCTATGTGATCTGTGTTACTTTGAGTGACATATATATTTTTTTTTACGAATGTTTTACTTTTATAATTACAGGGAAAATCCTTATTTATAAATGTCAAAGCCTTGACACTGATTAGAAAGTTGATATGTAGCTTTCATGGAATCCAAAATTATAGTACCCTGGAAGGCCATCAAATGGCTAACGTATGTCATTTCCTTTCTTCCCTAACTAGGCCCTAAAAAGTACCTTGGGATTTCCACTGATTCGGTTTGAGGACGCTGTGATTAATCTGGATCCATTCACTCGGGTACATCCCTATGAGACCAAGGAGTTCATCATCAATGATATCCTCAAACATTTCCAGGAGGTGAGCTTTGGAGAAATCCTTAGTGGCTGGAACATAAGCAGAATGTTTGTTTTGGTTGTTTGGGAATTTTGGTTACTAAGGCATTACTATTGAGAACCCAGTTAAACATTTGCTGTGTTAGGGGTCATGTCACAGCCCATGAAGCCCATACACATCCTGAAAATCCTGAAACAGTGTATTTGATTTATGAGCTGTTAGTCTTGTCCCTCAGAGAACTAGTCTCAGGGGCTTCCACCAGATTAGTCACAACTCTTAAGGGTTTAGTTGATGCTTTAATGGTAACACAAAATACTGTGACCTCTCTATTTACTGGGCATGGGCCTACTTTCAACAACCACATCAGTGTTCTTGGAGCCTATGAGATCCTGCCCTAGAGTTGAACTTCACAATTTTCTTAATCAAGTTGGACATTTTCCATTTTGTAATTATTATCCAGACTCTTCAATAAATAGATAGGTCAAGATCATATCAAATTTATTAACTGTCAAAGTTAAAATATATTATATTCCTGCTTCCTTTTCTTCCTCCTCCCTCCCATCTCCCTCCTTTCCTTCTTTGCTTCCTTCCTTGACTTTCTTAATTGGTGATATTTTCACTAAACTGTGAGGAGAGTCACATAGCAGATATCCCTAGAATCTGGAATCAGACAGTGGAGGGATGCAGAAAGTGGAGGGTTGCTTGGTAGGTCTGAACATGCCCTCTTTGTGCACCACCACCCCCGCCAGTTATGAGGGGAGCTCCCACTCTATTCTCTTCCTTCATTTTCCTTCTAGAACTCTCCTGCTGCTGCTGAGTTCCCTATTTGTAGGAACAATGGAGAGTGTGATATATATGCTAATAAATATTTGTAAACGGTCTTTCCTGTTTCAAAGCTCTTGTTTATTCTTTGGAATGGCTTTGAGGAGTATTTCTGAGTACCGAAAGTCATCTCTGGGGTACATGCATGGGGAGAGCTTGGGTGGAGCTCGTGGAAGGATAGGAGCTGGCAGTTGATGAGGATTAGGGGGTCATCGTGGGAGTTGATGAGAATGGAGGATGAGACAGATTTCTGACCTTTTTGCTCGGGACATTCTACCTGCAAGTATCATCAGGTGCTGGTTCTCATCTCCTCTGTCTGCCCCATTTCACAGGAACTCCTCAGCCAGGCAGCTCGGATCTTGGGATCCGTGGACTTTCTCGGCAATCCCATGGGGCTGTTGAATGATGTTTCTGAAGGGGTTACTGGACTGATAAAGTATGGAAATGTCGGGGGCCTCATCAGAAATGTCACACACGGTGTATCAAACTCTGCCGCCAAGGTAAGGAAAGAAAGGTGAAATCCATTGTCACTAACCTGAAGAGTCCTCCAAGTCCCCGTGATTCTGTCGTAGCTGTGAGGCTGTGAGGAGCCACACACCTGCCCTGCCTCCCCGCCCCTTTGACGACCTGGCGCCAGGTCCGCTGAGCCCCTTGTGGTATGTCATCTTCTTTGTGTCCACCACTGTCGCCTTTTCCCGGGCTTCGGTTGTCCCCTCCCTGGGTCACTGCGCTAGCCCCCCAACCCCCTGGACTCCACTGCAGCCTGCACAATGCCTCCAGAGTGAACTCACTTTTTAGAAACCTAGGATTTGATTGTGCTGTTCTCCTGCCTAAAATCTACCAGTTATTTCCCACAGCTTACAGGATAAAGTCCAAACTGAAAATGGGCTTCTAGAGCAGTGGAAGGAAGGACAGTGGTGTAATTCTCCTGGGTCCTGCTGTCTGGTTGGCTTTTTTGTTCATTGGCCTCTTGTTTAGTGGACATCTCGTTATTCCACAATTTGTTTTTTGGCAGGAGCTCACTGTATGTGTGAAGCTGGGAAAGGTGAAGGTAGCTGGAGGGGAGTTGCTGTTTGACAGCGTGCGGAAGGCCTCTGCTTCCCTCCCCTTCCTGTCAACTCCACGGACTTTCCTCCTAGAGACTGGCCTTCTCTAGAGGACTGAGTCCTCTCGGCTTCTTTCTGGTGGAGCCTGTGTGGCGGTGAAATCATAGGGGCACCTGTGCCGTGGGCCATGCGGGTGTAAAGCTGGCTCTAGCGTAGAGAGGCTTTACTGGTGCCACATAGGAGGCTGTCTTGAAGGGCAGGTGAGAACGTGGGTTGAGCAATACTTCTGTATTGCACAGCGATCCTGGTAACGGTGTGTGAAGGCTGGGGACTTATTTCTGTTTTCCAAACTCTTTTCTAGAGAGGATAGTTCTTTAGTCAGGTCAGTTTGCAGGACGGTAGTTATATTCAGCGGTGGACTGTTTGGCTTGTGGTTCAAAATAGGCAGCAAAGAGGCAGGAGAGACTCTCTAAATCATGGTCGGGAGACAGACTCGGCTTCAGAGTTGGAGTGAGCATGCACACTTCTGCCTTGAATCACTGCTCATGCAGACCCGGGACCTTCACCCCGGCGGCGACAAGACTCGTGACAGCGGTGGTGCAGATTGCCTAGTGTCCTTTCAGCTACTCAACTTGGTATAAACAGATGCACTTAAATGTTCAGTTGTAAAGGCCCAGCTGCGAGATTTTATTGAATTTGATGAAATTCTAACTAACATAGAGAAGCCTCTTTGGTTTTATAAATTGCTTTCTTTGTTATTGTACCCCTGGGCTTTGCTTTTTGAGGAAGAAATGCACTTATGGTTTATTGAGGGACCTTCCTCAACCTGGAATCGAAATGCACTGACCTCATAGGCTCACTGTAAAGATAAAAGGAGATAGCACGTTCTGAAAACTTTGAAAAATAGATGCTGGACAAGAGAAATGGGTCCTCACTCTGACTCTTACATTTGCATCAGTGTACAATGTTCAGACTTTAGCCACCAGGGAACCATCAGTACCCCCGAAACAAAAGCCACAATGTTCCAGTCTACGGAGGAGGAGGAGGGTGTCAGGCATGAAGCGTGGGAGAACCAAACTCCATCTGGGCCAGTTTGGCTGTTAGGAAACCTCTGTCGTTAGCCTTGATGAGAATGAAGAAGTTGGAAACTTGCCTGTGGCCTCTGCACAGGTGAGACCTTATCTGGGTTTCTCCAGAGTTTCTCTGTAACATCCTGGTGGAAAGGGTTGGCCCTTTCTTTATGCCCCCTCATTTATGGAAGTCTCTTGTGTTTCTTGGTTCTTCTGCTTCCCCTGGAAAATGGTTTTTAAAGCCTGAGGGTCCGCCCAAGAAGAGAACTGATGCAGAAAGAAAGGACGGAATGCTCCTTATCCCGAGCCTCACCCCCAAATCCATATGAAGGTCCGGGTGGCCCTGATCAGGCATTTTCTTGGATATCAGGCTTTATATTGTCATTGGATTTGCATGGGGGACTGCCTTCCAGGGCCCAGGGCCTCTTGAATGGGAGCCCTGCTCCCCATGTGGTTGGGGTCCTTCTTCGTGTAATTCTCTTGCCTTTAGAAAGCTAATCAGTGTTGGCATCAGAGGCTGCTACTCAGAGGAATTGCTGTGTCAATTTGTTTGGATACCAGGAACCCTGGGTGTGTTATAAAAATTAGTCCATATATCTAAGATGAGAAAGCAAGGAAACTTAACATTACCATTTCTTGTTGGAAATGGTAGCTCCAGAAGCCAGGTCTGTCAACTAAATACCCACTCAGGTCATCTGTGATTCCGTATGTATGTAGTTTGGCTAAAGATTTCCATTTTCTTGAAGTTTTGTGGGTTGAAATCAGACCTTAAATGTTGCTTTGGGAGAATGTTTTGTTTGCTTGTGTGTGTCCATGAGAGGAGTTAGAAGGAAGTGCAGATGACCACAATAATGAACTGTTGGCCTGTGGGAAGTATTTCTCTAAAGAGCGCCTGAGTTCTCATGATTAAAGAAAGGGGTCAGAAGATAAAACTGCACCTCCCCAAGCCCACCAGCCAGCCCCACTTGGCTGCAAAGACCAAAGGGCTTTAGCCTTGGTTCATTGTGCTTCGAGTGGAATGGAAAATCTCCATAAACTTCTTGAAAATAATTAGAAATATTGTATATCTGTGTATTCTTCTGGAGGAAGAATCTCAAGTTTTTATTGGCTTGTCAGAGAGGCTTATGGCTCCCCAGGATCATCCAGCACTATTGCAGACATAGGCTTGTTCATTGAGGGGGAGTGTAGGGCTGGCAGTTGGGGATACCTGGGTTCTAACCCTAGTCCTGCCTTTAAATAATCTTTTTATCTCTAGATCTTGAGGTGTTTTTTTTTTTTTTAACCTATGAAACGATGATGTTAATCTCCCCACCCCCCCACCCCGGTCCCACTGACCGGAGGAGCAAAAGAGATGAGGTATGTGAAAACCTAGTGAGAAGTTAAAAGGGAATTCATTCTGTCACACAAGAAGGTAATAGATCTGCAGGTCTTACTTGTCTCTGGATAGATGTTGTGAATTATTCACAGCAAATTTTTTATTTCAGGTCCATCATATCCGCTTCTGGAAGTCTTCATTACAGTTTTAACTGTTATTTAATTTATTTAATATTAGCCTCAAGGAAATAGGACTAGGAAATAATCTGTGCACTTTGTCCCCTTTATTTCTCTAAGCCTTTTCTTCTCATCGTCCAACTCCCAGAAATCTTATGGATTCCAAATCTAAGGTGATACGACTTAGGGACTGGGCACCAAGCTGTGAGCATCTGTTCCGTGACTTCCTTGCCTGGATCTTGGCAAAGGACTCTAACCCTTCGAGTAGAACCTCAAAGATCTGATCCCCTTCCTAAGGCCATGACAAGATGATCGCTGCAAGAGTCCTTTCCAGGAATAGGATTTATTTAAGAAAAGCACAGCATTTCAAATTCCAGAAGCATGTTGGAGGAACAGGTTTCTTTCTGCGGCATGAACTGCAGAGAGCACACTTTGACCTAGTCAGGTATCACACGAATATCTGTAGACCTTCTCTTTCAAAGCCAGAGAATTGAGGAGAGGTGCATTGCCTACATTCCCTCTCTTCTGTGGAATCTAATTTCTTCTATCTGTGATTATTGTATAATACTCTCATATACTTAGAGGAAAATTCCATAATTATTCTAAAACAAAAAAAGTTTTTCTCGAACTGAGAGAATTTCAGTTGTCAACAATAGAACAAATGATTCTATTCTCTTTCCTGGCCCTGTAGAAGCTTAGCGTTTGCTCCGGCCAGCTGTTGTTCGGTCTTCCCTCAGGAAGCCAACAACTCTGTAATTTCTTCCAGCAAAGGGGAGGAGCACTTTTGATCGTCACTAATGGAACCCCTGCTCTGTTCTTTCTTGCTTTCCATCCCTCTCCTTGTGTCTTTATCAAGGCAATGTGGGATGCTTTTTTTTTTTTTAATGTTTTTTTTTTTTTTTTTTTTTTATTTATTCATGAGAGTCAGAGAGAGAGAGAGAGAGAGGCAGAGGCAGAGGGAGAAGCAGGCTCCCCGCCCAGCAGGGAGCCCGATGCGGGACTCGATCCCGGGACCCCGGGATCATGACCTGAGCCGAAGGCAGACGCCTAACCATCTGAGCCACCCAGGCGCCCAATGTGGGATGCTTTTGATCATGGGTACCTTTTTGACCCCAGGCATCTTTTGACTTATGTTTATGAATGTAAATATTTTAATAACTTTTCTCTTTTTAACTGTATTTTCATCAAATCATTAGATACTAGATGGGCGCCTGGGTGGCTCAGATGGTTAAGCGTCTGCCTTCGGCGCAGGTCATGATCTCAGGGTCCTGGGATCGAGTCCCGCATCGGGCTTCCTGCTCCTTGGGAGCCTGCTTCTCCCTCTGCCTCTCTCTCTCTCTCTCTGTCTCTCATGAATAAATAAATAAAATCTTTAAAAAAAAAAAAAATCATTAGATACTAGAATTCATGGTTCGGTACTCACTGCATGTTAGTTTTGCTGGCAATCTTTGCAGTTGTATGGTGGGCTCATTTCTTTCTCTTTTGCTGTATGGCAATTATTCCTACCCAGCCCAGACTTCCCAGCTCAGATCCTACAGATCTAAATTTTTGTCAAGGAGATGGGAGTTTTCTGTTGGTTTTGGTTAATACATTTTATTCTGTGCCATTTTCATCATTGTTTTATTGTTTTAAATCAGGTTGGTTTGTTATGAATTGGATAAAGACCTAATAGTTTTACATTATTTCTTGGTGCAAACAGCATTAGTGGGAAAAAGATGGAGGAACAAGGTTGAAACACCCTGCTTCACTATGGAACCCATACTAATTTATAAACATTTATTGACCACCTTCTATTTGTCAGGCCTTGTGATAGAACTCTTACAGATATGTATGTTAGTCACTGTTCTTCAAATCAGGACACTGAGTCTCAGAGAGTTTAATAATTTTCTCAAGGTCACATGACTAGAAATGACAGGGATGGATTTGGAACCAAGTCTAGCTAATTCTAAAGGCCTTGTATTTTTTCCCTATCTAATTCTAAAGGCCTTGTGTTTTTCCCCTATATGTTTTTCCTTTGCATCTGTAAGGCTTTTTTCCAGGCACCATAGAGAGTATAAACAATTAGTTACTGCTAACTTCCCACCAGAAGCTTACTATCTGACATCATTTTGTTAGCTGGTAAGGAGACTGCCATCATATCATCTGTGTCACAGAGGAGGCCCTCAGGAAATGGTGGTGGTCATGGTCATTCTTGTGTTAGATTGGTCGGGACCATCACCATCCCTTTGTGGGTAGTAAGAACCTTGGAGATTGCAAACATGGTTTTACTCATGTGGTATCATTTGGTCATTAGAATAACCTGCTCAGTAGATAGGATGGACAGTATTAGCCCTGTTATATAAATGAAGACACTGAGGCCCAGAGAGGTAAGGTGACTTGCCCAGGGTCATTCAGGTAACTGTAGAGCCAGGAGATGCTCTTCTGCACTAGTACCTCAATTCTCACTTTTATTTTTTAAATTTTTATTAACATATAACGTATTATTTGTTTCAGGGGTACAGGTCTGTGATTCATCAGTCTTACACAACACCTAGCGCTCACCACAACATATACCCTCCCCAATGTCCATCACCCAGCCACCCCGTCCCCTTACCTCCCTCCCCTCCAGCAACCCTCAGTTTGTTTCCTGAGATTAAGAGTCTCTGTGGTTTGTCTCCCTCTCTGGTTTCATCTTGTTTCATTTTTTCCTCTCTTCCCCTATGATCCTCTGTTCTGTTTCTTAAATTCTGCAAATCAGTGAGATCATATGATAATTGTCTTTCTCTGATTGACTTATTTCGCTTAGCATAATACCCTCTAGTTCCATCCACGTCATCGCAAATGGCAAGATTTCATTTTTTGATGGCTGCGTAATATTCCATTGTACATATAGACCACATCTTCTTTATCCATTCATCTGTCGATGGACATCTGGGCTCTTTCCATAGTTTGACTATTGTGGACATTGCTGCTATGAATCAATTCTCATTTTTAGTTACACTTTTGAGATATTGCTAATGGCTTGATTTGTTTAGACATGCCTCTCTATATTAAAAAAATAAAAACAACAACAACAAGAAAAAAACCAAAAAGCCCTGCCCAGTCTTAGAATGAACTTTGATAGCTTCTAGGAAAACCATCTGAAGATAAATATAAGCAAGTTACATGTGAGAGAGAGAGAGAGAGATGAGTCTGTTTGGATAGTTCAGTGGAAAACCTAGCTAGGACTTTAGGTAATATTTTGTTCCAGTTCTCTGGTCTCTAGTGTGTGGAGGAGCCACTTCCCTTCCAAGAGAACCCTCCACTGGCCCTTTGTGCCCAGGAGACCAGATCTGGGGCAGAGCGGTGACCCAGTGGACAGTGGCTTCCGTGTCCCTGCACGGAGACTCTCAGGCAGCCTCTGCCCTCAGCCTCCTGCTGTATGTACTGGACCTTTGTTGAGGGCAGAGGGTCCATCTGCCTTATGTTTAAGAAACAGCATTTGCTTGTGTTTGTTTTGTGGGCAATGTGTTTATAAGGCTCAAACAAAACTGAGAGCACTGTTTATGCAAGGCAAAAGTTTTATCTTTGCACAGAAGAATGTACTGAGTGCCTGCCGGCATGGATTCTGAAGGGGAAAAGGCAATTTATGACTTGTATCTGTTTTTGTCATTATGTATGACTGCTTCATTTTATAGTTGAGCTGATTATCCTCATAATAGCTTTTCCATGTACCTATAAGCAAGTAATAGGTGAATGCCTTCTTGTAAGTGTTGGGGTCTTAATGTATTTAAGTTGGCACAAAACTTTAAGTTAAATGAAATTCAATTCAGACAGCACTGTATCCCTTAGAGATGTAGTTTTCTGTTTTCACAAAGACTTTGATCTAAATAAGTCACCCAAGGGATTTCTTTTCCAGCCACGAGGACAAGTTGTTGTATATAGAAAAATGACTCAAATTCTTGGCAACAGTTTTTGTTTTATTTTCCTCTGATAACCTGGAATGCTCAAATGATTCCTTTAGTCTGGGCTCTTTTTGGTTAGAGGCAAATTTTAGATGCTGAATGACTGATCCGTGATCTATCCTAACTTGGTCAAATCTCAGATATCTGTGGGAACTGGAAGTGTGTTGGGTGGCATGAGAATCACATGAGTGACCACAATTCCCAGGTGTCCCCACTACCCTACTTAACAGCCTTGCTTACAAAGGAGCTCAGGGAATGGGGTCTAGCTGCCCCCTCTTTTCACCCTAAGCAATCAGTTCAATAGCCAGAAGTAGCAAGGAGACGATACTACCGTCAAAGCTCTGTTTTTGAAACAGAAAGATTAGAGAAGTTCACATTTGTCTTGATGCCCTAATAGTAGTTCAGTTAAGAATCAGGTCCTTAAGTTATCTTCTCAGACTGAAAATCTCATATTTCAGAGGAATCCACTCTGTCTTCCAAAACTGCAGTCTATGTGGTGGAAAAGTATGTTCAGTTGCTCAATTGAAAAGGCAGGAAATATTTGTGTCCCCCAAAGAATAGTGATTTTCTACCCCAGTGTAAACATGGTGAGTAAAAGAATAATATGCTCAAGCTTTCTTGGGTTGACTGGTTCCCCCCAGAGATGTGGTGGTGCATCCCTTGTCTGCATTTCAATATGATTCATACCAGGATTTGCCCTTTCTTGCAGAGGTGAGGACTATAACCCATGTTGATAAACACATGAAGGACAAATCAAATTCCGATTCTTGGCAGGAAAAGGTCAAAATACTTGCTCTGTTTAGAAGGTCTTTTCTGTTTTCCTTTACTTCTTTCTTCCTTATAATTGTCATCTCCAGAAGGCTCTCTCCATTTTAAAGGAAAGCTGACCCCAAGTGTTTTCTTAGGGGAAAGAGAGGACTCCTTGGTCAGTATCATCCTAAAAGATCAGAAGGGGACGTGGATAATACAGCCTGCATTTACTGAGCAGCTCCTGCATGTCGGGTGTGGGACTGTCTCGTTTAATTTTCACATGGACCCTGTAAGGAAGGAGGGGTTCTCTCTCTCTCATACAGATGAGAAAAGCAAGACCACAAATGGTCAGTGACCTTGATTAAAGCTTAATAATGAGTGAGTGTTGGGAGCCTGGATATTTTCCTCCCCACGGTGCAGCTTCACAGATAAAATCCTCTGCTCAACCCAGACCACATAGAAGCTAGAACACAAGCAGTTGGAAATGAAGTCATTTAAGAGTGAAGCTCAAACAGTTTTCCGTTCATTCCCTGCTTCAGCTCCTGTGTGTTGGTGCTCGCAGTTTTCCAGCTGCGATCCCTAGGCTTTCGGAATTAGTCTTCACTATCCAGGGATCCCTAACCTTGAGTGAGAGGCCTGAAATGGGAGAAAAGGACTGAAAGAGTTTTCTTTATCTAAACAGAAAATGTGTGGACTCAAAGGCATTTGAGTAAGCTGACTGTATTTTCTCATACCCCGAAGTGCTTGACCCCAAATTGATTGAGATGTGCGCCATGGAGGATGTGTGGCACTTGGGCCTTTGCTGCTGTCCTGGCCGGGAAGCAGGCCAGAGTTTTGGGCTGCCTCCCCTGAGCCCCTGTAGCGGTCCTCCCCTAAACGTGTTGTGAAATTGTCGTTTCCACCTCCCGAACCTTGCTGCTTTCGGCATTTCTAAGCCACTAGGATGTCATTTTAAAGCAAAAGATTTGATTTTTAGCCCAGAGGACATGAAAGAGGGGAGAGTGGTGCTTTTCCCTGCAAATTGAAGGCAGAAAGGAAACTCATTTTCTTTCCTGCTCTTGTCTTTTCTCGCCTCCCCTTAGTCTTTGGACAACTGTCCAGATGTTGTAGAGGTGTCTCTGTCTCTGGGTTCTGTGAGCAGATAGGCTTTCAGGGGCTTGGCGATACCGTCACTTGAGTCAAGAAGCCAGATGGAGAAGGCGGGAGGCAGTGTGTTGTCCCTAGAGCAGTATGGTTAATTCTACTGACCTGTTCTATGGTGTGCTTCTCGGAGGAAAGAAGTAAGATTAACTTAGGATTTAAGCCTGCCTTGCAGGGATAATAATAATACTGCTTTGTATTTATTTTGATTTTTAGTGGTTGATATACCTGTGACCCTTTCTATAAGCCTGAAACCAGATGATATTATTACCAACACCATGAAGAAACCGAGGCCCATGGAAATAAATAACTCACCCAGGATGGTCAGACAGAAAGTAATAGAGCTTTGGACTTCTTCCTTGGTCTCCTAAATTCTAGAACATTGCTGGACAGGACTTCTTGAATCTTACCTGATAGTATAGAAATGACACGTACTCTGTATGACTTGGGTTTTCTACCATCAGTGTTGTCTGTGAGCCTTGTTAGCAGGCCGCCCACCAACCCACAGAGAACACAGGTGGAAAAAAATATATCTTTCCCTTTTAGAGGCTTCTTGAATCGTTCATTAACCATGGTGCTGTTGGTGTGAGATATCTGGGAATCTTATGTTTGGGAGCACACAAACAGAATGTGTGGTGAGAGCAATTTTAGGACGAGAGTTTTATGGTGAAGTGGGGGATGGTAGGGTGAACAATTTAAGCTTACAGCAGGACATTACATTAAATAATTTCTGCAGTGTTGGAGGTGAGGAGAAATTCCCCCAGAGAGACCATGAAAGAAAAAGAAGATTCTTTCAGAAGGAGTGAGAGGCTAGCTTTTCCTTGGCTTTCTTCATAGCCAAATGATGACATACCCAGGTCTCTTTTTTTTTTTTTCCAATTACTCATTAATTTATTCAAAATCAGTGATTGATCTCTTGTATTAGATATTGAAGTTATTACAGAGACGGCTGGCAACAGTGTCTGCCCTTAATGAATTTATGATCTAGTAGGAATGATAAGCAATGTATATTCAGACTTTGTATTGGTTGTTTTAATTTCAAATTTCAGGCCTAACTCTTTTTTTTTTTTTAATTTTTTATTTGTTTACTTATCAGAGAGAGAGAGCACAAGCATGGGGAGCGGCAGGCAGAGGGAGAAGTAGGCTCCCTGCTGAGCAAGGAGCCCTATGTGGGACTCGATCCCAGGACCCCAGGATCATGACCCGAGCCGAAGGCAGAGGCCCAACCGACTGAGCCACCCAGGCATCCCCAGGCCTAACTCTTTAGGGAGGCTCAGCATGTCCCGAAGCGGTGACTCGGGCACGGTTAGTCAGTAAACAATAGAAGCACACCACACTTACCTCAAGCAGGCACGTGGGAAAGACGGCTTCCCCTTTTCTTTGCTGTTAAATGCCAGTGGAGAAACCTCCCCATGCCATTTCTTCTTCTTCTTTTTAAGATTTATTTATTTATTTGAGAGAGAGCTCGCAAACGGGGGTAGGGGAAAGGAGAGGGAGAGCCAGAGGGAGAGAAGCCAGACTCCCCGCTGAGCGCAGAGCCCTACATGGAGCTCGATCCCAGGACCCTGAGATCATGACCTGAGCTGAAATCAAGAGTCGGGTGCTCAACCGACTATACCACCCAGGCGCCACCCCCACCATGCCATTTCTAAGACCAAGGAAATTTCCTAGTTTGGCACATGAGGACAGTGGAGATAAACTCAAAAACCGGGAGCCAAACTGGGGAGGTCAAGTAAAGAGTGAAGAGAAAGTGAGAGAAAGCCAGCTGTCCAGGTCACTTCCTGTTTCCCCAGTCACACTTGCTCCCCCACACCTGTGCACTTCTGCTCATAATTACACCTGTTGGGAATGCCCTTCTCCACGTCTCTGGCCAAATGGCTCCAAGTTTGTAAGGTCCAGTGCAAATGCCCTGACAGATTCTCCCCACTCTGCGTTCCAAGGGCACTCTGTGCTTCCATTAAGGCAGGGACCACGTTTGCCCTTGGAAAATAATAGCCGAGTGTGCACATGTCTCAAACGTCCCCTCAGCAAACATTTATCATTGTCAGAGGCTAGGTGCTGGAGAGTGAAACTTATAAAAATGTGGTTTTTTGAGGGCTGTGGAACAGGTAAGGCAGACAAATAACTAATCATAACGTAGAGAGAATGAGTGTTTCACCAGGGGTCTGTGCAAACTATTTGCATTTCCATGGGATCCGTGCTCTGGGGGCTGAGGGGCAAGAACAATGTATCCTGTTCTTCGAGGGTGAGATGCGCTTGAGCAACATCGTGAGGCAATTGTCTGTGTTCCTGTGCGTCCAGGAGACTTAAAGCTCCCGAAATGCAAAGATCTAATCTGTCATTGGGTTGTTTTTTTTGCCTGTTTCCCCTGTGACAGCTGCGAATATTTGTCACAGGAAAACTGAAGGGATCCCAGGCTGTGTCCCCGGGTGCTCTCCTTTCTCTAGAGTCATCCACCAGCACTTTCACGTGGTGTGCGTTCAACACAAGGTCACTGACTAAGTGACATTCCTGCTGGATTTTTTTATATTATTGAACTATTTTACAGCTTTAAAGTTTATGCAGGATTTTCTTCCCAAACGCATCCGAAGCTGACTGAGATCCAGAATCGTGCTGCATGGATAGAAACACTGAGAGGAAAAGGCTGCTGACTTTCGGGGTCCCCTCTCCCTTCCCCATCACTCAGGGTCTAGGACATCGGCCGGGATCGAAGGAGGCTGGGCACACATTATTGGAGCTGGCCCAGGCTCTGCTGAAGGTATCAGGAAGCCTTGGGAAGTGGTTATAGGGGGAAAGAGGAGGAAACCCGGTCCCTCTTAATCCAATGAACTAAAATAATATTTATGGGAAATATGTTTGCTTTATTAGAGGAAGATGTTTAAGTAAACATTTCCTGCAAGCTATTGAATTTATACAACAATGCATTGGTTTGGAAGCAATAGCTTTCAGTGTTTTCACTGAAATGAAAATTAAGCAGAACATGATTCCAAACAGCCCATTGTTTCAGCTTTGTTGCCTTTGAATGTTTCAAAGCAGGATCTTATGGCCAGTGGGATTGTATTTTCTTTATTGGTAACTTGAAAATCGGCAGGGATGATGCCAAAGTTCTAACGGAAGAGCTACTAATAGCTCCTTGTCCTTTTATAGAAAGTAACCTTTGCAACATACTCTTGTTATTATTTGATCTTCACAAACTTAGACATTAAAGAGGGCAAGCATTATTTGCACTTGCCAGAAGAAGAAATTGAATCACAGCAAAGGTAACTGACTCCTGGGGGATTGACAGGGAGCTTGCAGAAGAGGACAGGACCCAGGGCTCCTTCCCGGCGCCAGACTCTTTCTCTTAGACCTCGTGGCTGCCCTAGAAAGCACCACTGCCCCCTAAGGAATTAAAGCACGTCTGTGAGGTGATTGAACCTTGCAACATCGCGGTGGGCCCAGCAGGGCTGGTGTGACGATCACTTCCCTTTTAGTGATGGGAGATGCAGGCACACAAGTTAAGTGGTTTTGCCAAAACCAGGCAGTCAGTGCTGGGGCCCAGGCCTCACAGCTGTAAGCCCACTGCTTGTCCCCGCCAGACTCTGCCCAGCAGAGGGCCAGAGGGGCTTTTGGGCATGGGGAGACAGCTGTGAACTAATCTGACTTTCCAAGAGAGGGCTTCACGTTCCTGGCACCTGCACTACATTGTGTCAACGCCTGGCTCTAAAACCTCTGTTGGGCATGCAAGTCTCCAGTCACAGCATCACTGAGAAACAAAGCCAGATCCCACCAGCCTGCTGCTACCTACCTGTTTGATTTTGTGTCCAGGGGCATCAGCAAGGAGAGTTTGTGGGATTACTGCAGTACATTATTTAAAAATCGACGAAAAGACAAATTGAGGTGCCTCAATGAAAAAGGTACATGGAGAGAGAAAAATTCTTGGGACTGAACACAAGGAAGAATTTGCCGCTGGCTTCTCTTTAAAAGATAAAACACAATAGTGAACAGTGCCTAATTTCGGTATTTCTTTCTTTCTTTCTTTCTTTCTTTCTTTCTTTCTTTCTTTCTTT
>NW_022589705.1:91776964-91830268 GCF_004348235.1 Phoca vitulina | reverse complement strand
TTTCTTTCTTTCTTTCTTTCTTTCTTTCTTTCTTTCTTTCTTTCTTTCTTTCTTTCTTTCTTTCTTTCTTTCTTTTGATTTCAGTATTTAAAAAAAAAAATTGAGCTCTGTGAGAAGCCTCGTTTTAGTGATACTTCATATGGTAACTTCACTCTCTCACCTCTCCCTTTCCACTGAACCCC
Source organism: Phoca vitulina (assembly GCF_004348235.1). NCBI lineage: Eukaryota > Metazoa > Chordata > Mammalia > Carnivora > Phocidae > Phoca > Phoca vitulina. Next base: position 91,830,086 of record NW_022589705.1, on the reverse strand, counting down.
AGCTTAATATTCTTCCTGAGAGAGGTCTTGAACCTACAACTCTTGTCACTCCTTCCAGCTGAACATCGCACAGCTAGCTCTTCCCAGACTCGAACCCTCTACACAACCTCTGATACATTTATAGGCACTCCTGGAACACAGATCTGGGAAAGAATTTGAAGGTCAGCTTTTCACCCTCCAGATTACAGATGGAGAAATTGAGACCCAGTCAATTTCTCACAGCTCGGTCGTTAGTCACTGGGCCAGCTCCACCACTCTGGCCCTCTTGGCTACAAATCTGTCTTTGAGATGGGAGTCGGCAGCTTGTGGGGCCCGCTTATTGTCCTTCTAGAAGTGGAGGAGAAAGAAGTAGCGGGCCCAGGGCCCTGACCTTGGGTACACTTTCTCAGCATTCTCGATGTTGAGTCAATCTGTTTGTACATCTGTCTCCCGCCCTAGATTGAGCTTCTTGAGGACAAGAGACTAAGTCCTATTCATCTTGGTATTTTTAACCCCAAGCGCACCCACCATGCATGGTATGCAGAAAGCCCTCGAGGGCTTGTTGAGCCAAACCAATCTGTTTTGTGTAAAGGTCAACCCACCCGAAGCGGGAGGGAAGTAAAGCTCCTTTGAAGGGCCTCGCATCACTGGTCCTTCAGCGGTGTCTCATCCAATGAGCAAACCCAAGCAGAATCACACCTCACCTGGAAGCAAAACAAGACTTCCCCCTCCCACAAAACACAAATAGGGAGCCCCCCCCCCCACATGGTTAGATGTAGGAAGCAATGGGTGAAATGATCTAGACAAAAAACTTGACTAGGCACGTGGTCTTTGGTTGATGCCACAATTAAGGTAACTTTGTTGGTTAAAGTGGATTTCTTGGAATTTCTCCAAATGTTCATATGTTTATCTGCATGTTGTTCATTATGATTGTTGTCACTGGGCTCTTTCTAAAGTCTGTGTGAGTTAGGAGAGAGGGAGGGGAGAGAAAAGGGGGAAAGGGAACCTTCTGTATGGATTCTGACCAAGCAAAGAACGGCTGCTTGCTGTTCTCTCCCTGAACGCAGCAAATAGGAACGTGTGCAGTTGCCCGCTGCCCAGCAAGCCTGAAAGAACTTGATTATGAGAACACTTTGATCTGAACGTGTGCCTTTTCTGAATCCTCCTTCGAAGAGGGACCAATTGCTGCCTGTGGCTGCCGGGAACAAAATGACTTCGGCACTGAGCCCCCTGGGTGCTGGGCGTTCACACATTGCCTTCTGCACAGCTTGGGCACCCTCCCCTCTCCCGTCCGGCCGAGTGGCATGTAGGCGAGGGGATGAGTGAGCTGGGGGCGGGGGGGAGGGGTGAGAGGTCTGGATGCCCCCTCTGCTGGCGTGGCGGTGGGGTCGCCTGTCACTGGGCTGTCACCATCCTAACCAAAGTAGGGGCCTGAAACCGTCCCTTTTTGCCTTTTTACTTTAATCTGGAATACTTTAAGAAAACAGCGGACCAAATGGTGACTGAGTCCTGACCCGTCTCCAGGCCACATGTAATCACCATCTTTCTGTCTCAAAATCTTCATCTGGGTCCAAGCCCTCAGTCACACAGTGGAGCTCCTCCACTTGCTTACCAGAGCAAGATTGCAAAGAGTTAACACTTTTGCTTTTTCGGAAAGTTATCTGTGAAGAGTATTAGTTGTTTAATAAAGCGTGCCTGCCCTCCCGATGAACCCGCCAGTGACTCTGCAGCTGGGGTCATCCCAAGTTCACGCGGTGGACTTTTGACTGCCTTCTGTGTCTGTGAAAACAGTCGGCAGCTCCTGCGGGGATCATTCATTCAGGCCTGTAACACAAAACTGTTGCCAATGGGCACCTGCTGGGCGGCTTCCCAGGAGGGCTGGGAGGGGGATACCAAACTCATCAGGCATCTGCAGAGATAAGAGCGGCAGGGGGTCCACTGGGAGCCCGCTCACCGGGCTGCACTTAGAGCCCACTGCCCGGCCAGCAGGCTGGTGTCAGAGTGTATCAGGGAGCCCGGGAAGGATAGGATGTGAGCTAATTAAAGGCCTTTTACAAAGAGGAGTAGAGTGTGTGTGTGTGGTGTGTGTGTGTGTGTGTGTGTGTGTGTGTGTGTGTGTGTGGAGGAGGTGGGGGAGAGGTTTGGAGTGCATTCCCCAAATTTCTGGCACATTCTTTATTCCTCTCTTTTATCCTTCAAAACAGAAGAAAACAAATTAGAGTCTGAACATTTGGTTATTTCTAAGCTCAGATCGTCATCCATTCTGCCTGATACTCTGTTGGTTTTTGATGCTATTTTTATGGAATTACATAGCCCAGCAAAGACAGATTTTGCCACGTTTTCCCAGGAGACATCCTGTTCTTGAACTATGGCAGGCCGACTGCTTGAATTTTGCCCTTTTTCCCCAGTTTGACACATCTGGGCCGTGAAGTTCCTTGTTGCGATATGCTCCAGGCTTTCCCTGTGTGCTTGGAAAAGCCACTTGCCGGCTGTAGGGGGCGCTGCTGGGAGGGTGAGTCATCTAGTGCCCAAGGGAGTGCTCTGACAGTGGGCTTGCTGAGGTAGGGGCCATGTGGTGCCGTGCATGGTTTGCAGCATCGGGGCGCACATGGTCTTGAACGCGCTGTGAAGTACTAGCACAGTAATTCATTTTACAGTTAAACTGACTTAAGAAAAAAGTCACCTGAAAACGTTTGATTTACTTGCTCTTTTGCTTGTTTATTTAGCCTATATATCCCCCCACCCCGCCCCAGCAGTAAACTAACTTATTTATGGATCCATGTACTTGGAAGTCTGTGGTATTTTCTTCATCTGCCTGGTAATGATACATTTCCTGAAAGCAGTTTTGTTCCCCTAAAACCCCAAGCCTTCATTATATTATTTCTGATACAGTTCACATAAGCTTGGCTGTGTCAGAGAAACATTTAGATCAGTCTTGTACTACATGGTAACAATCCTAGGAAATTCCAGTCAAAAGCCAACAACCTGCTTCCTTCATTTCTGGACTGCTGGAGTAACTGGCTTTGTCTGTGTTCTGATAAGGAGTAACCACAATGTTAATTTTGTATTTCCTTGCCTTTGTTCCACATAGTCTGTTCCCAAAGCTGACCGCCCAGGAGGCTTGTTCACTGTCCTGTGACTTGTGAGGGAGAAAGCCACAGAGGAGTACTTAGCCTGACCCTGGGAAGTATGTGAGCGTATTCTTACTAGGAGTGTTTAAAATGTTCGTTGCATTTTCCTCAGTATTGCCATATAGAAAACACGGGAAAGACGCCATACCGATTACATAGTTGAAGGGAATTTTGAATCTAAGCTAGTAGCTGAATGGGTCACTTTAAAAATGTGACTAGCTAATATTTACTGCCTGCTTCACCAAGTGCCAGGTACTGTTCTGAGTCTTCACACGAATTGACTTGTTTAATCCTCACAGTGACCCTGCGAAGCGTTAGTCCCAGTTTATACACGAGGACATGGAGGCTCAGAGGAATTAAATAACTTGCCCAAGGCTGTGAGGAGATCCAGGACAGGAAGTCCGTTGGGTTCTCTGACTCAGAGCCCGCATTCTTGGCCCTGCCCCTTGCAAAAGTCGTACCCTGTTTAAAGGGCTTCATTCTTGGACCCTTCTACAGTATTAGATTTGCAGGAATTAACCATGTAAGGCTGCATTCTCAAGGGGGTGCAGAGAATTTGAGTCACGGTTTAAAGTCCTTTCCTGTGGGGTCCTCTGTTGTATAAGTAGCTCTTTGTAGATGCTACACCATCCAAGCCCAAGCATGTGGCCGCCAACCAGGGAATGCTCCAGCCCTGTCCAAGATGCCTAGTGAAGGCACTTCAACTTTGTTCTAGCTCCACAAGCAGAACTGACCAAATATAAAGTTATAACATAGCCTCACGTTAACAAATCTGTTATTTATTGTGTCTAAACAATAAGTTCACAACGAAAAAACGCCAGGCTCTGTCCTAGGCACAGAGGAAACAAACAGGAATAGAAGCTCTTCCCCGCTCAGGGTCACAGCCCAGCACAGGAGAAGGCCTGCAAACAAATGCGTACAAGAAACATCCTGGGGGCTAGGACAAAAGTCTGTGCGGGTCCAGTGGGTGCTAAAGGAGGGGGCAGACCTTTCAACCCAGGGCAGGGAAGGCCTGCACAGAGGGTGGCTTGTGGCAAATCTTGAAGTGCAAGGAGATGTGGGCCATGTGGACAGGAAGTGGGGAGGACAGGCCCCAAGGGGCCCACAAGGGGCAACCCGAACAGGGGGAGCTCAGGGATGTGGAACAGCGGCCCTCGGCGGTGGGCTGCCAGGATAGGAAAGCGTGCTGGTCCGTCAGCTGGTCCCTTGAGGAGAAGACTGGCGCACCATTCCCTATCCCTTTGTTTGCCTTCCTCTCTTCCCGTACCAGGTGTAAGGGAATCCCAAGGGAAAGAGACCTAGTGGAATTTTTCCCTTTTTAAGCCTAGTGTGGTTGTCATGATTTGCCCAGAATCTGCATATATTAAATGGTAACTATTCATGTTTTGCAAGTATTTTCATGTATGTGGGTACAACAGTTACATCTTTCACAGAGGGGGCCAAAGCAATCAACAGCCCCCACCCCCTCCAGAAAAAAACAAACCTAACTTGTTTTTTATATAATTAGAGCCAAAACCAAATCATGGCCTGTTCACAGCAGGTAGGATGCAAATCTAGCCAAACTGTTCTTTCTGGCCAGAGTGACTCCGTCCAGTACTAAGGCACGGGCTGCCTCCGGCATTTCCAATTAACCTGATAATTGCATCTAGACAGAGCAGAAAGTCACCCTCCCCAAAGCCCAGAGCAAACACACTCCGAATCCTTGTTCAAGGAGAAGGCATTTAGGCCTCACTTACAACAATTGGACTGGAAAGACGGGTAGGGAGGTCGTGGGCTTGTGTTTCAGCTCTGCTTTTCTGCAGAATTTGGAGCTCAACAGATGCAAAACCACGATTGGGGAAGTTAATTTATCCGACCCCATTTGATCAGTCCATGAAACTGTTTCACCATGTTCTCTAGGCCTGGCTAAACTAGATATGACCTAAATTTGAGAGGAGAGAGCACATTCTGTGTTAGACTGTGTTTTGTGGCCTTTCTACCTTCAGCCCTCTCCTGCCTCATTCACCCAGTCAGTAGATTTTTCTCTGGAAATCCCTTCTTTCCCATTTCCACTCAAGACTGGTAACAATGTCCAAACAGTGTCTGCTTGTGTTTGGAATCTTAGTTTTTCATGTGTGGATTCAGAGGGGACATTTATCTTGAGGTAGACACGACAGTTGTCTCGCTGCCAGGATTTGGGCCGAGGCTACATAGGACTCCGGATGACTTCTTGGAACTTGAGCCTCACGCTCAAGATTGCAGTGCGGGCTGGCGTCTGCCCCAGCTCTTGGGGTGAGAGAAGGATTGGGTCCTCTGACTCTCAAGATGGAGCTTAGGTTGGGCTGCGTGACACATGTGGTCAAGGAAAGGTTCCTTGAGTAGTAAAACCTGACAGATGTCCATCAGGAGTGGGCTCTCCAGTCCTCGCCTCCCCAGCGCCTCGGTGCACCCCGAACTTGAGCGTCTGCCGTTGCCACTCACATCCTGGCCTTGGGAGACTGAGTCACTTGTATAGGAGCTGGAGATGTGTTTGCCTAGCGCACAAAACTTGCTGTCTCTTTACATTTTTGTTGTGTTCTCAGCACATGGTTTAAGGCTCTTTTCCGTGGATCCTTTCCTGCTCGGGGAGGAAAACACGGTTCTGCACTCACTGACTATGTAGAGGTTGGCCTCTTGTCCTCTCATCTCTCACAGATGAATAATTAAGGAGTGAGAGGTGTTCCATCTTTTCATGGAAGTTTATCACCGTTGGGATGTTTGCACAGTAGAGCCGACTGCTGAGTATGCTCTCATTTGCCTTTTCCTTCCACGGACACTTCCTAGCTTCGGCCTGGCCTGGCTAACCCCATCTGGGACGCCCGCGCTGTGAATCAGCACTGGAAGTTTTAAGCATAAAGAAGAACTAACACTTGATCATTTCCTGTGTGCCGGGCACTTTCGGCCATCTGTCCTTTCTCCTTCCTTCCAGCTGCTCAGATCATATGTTGGGGTCGTTCTTGACTTCTGTCATACCACGTCTCAAGTGCATCCCCACCAGCCCGGTCAGCCGGACCGCAGCGCCCCCACCTCCAGGTGATCACCCCTGGCCGGCCTCATCGTAGCAGCCTTCCGCCTCCACCCTGCCCCCCCCCCACATCTGTTGTTAAGATGGCGACAGCGGGAGCTACTGTACGTGTCAAAAGGTAGCTCTCAGGTGGTGTCATTCCTCTGCTCAGCCCCCTCCAGTGGCTTCCCATTCCACTCCGCATAGAAGTTGAAAATCTGTACTGTGGTTTATTAGGTGTATGCGGCCTGCCCCGTACTTCGCTGACCTCATCTCGTACCCCTCACCACTCTCCAGCTCACTCAGCCCGTCATCAGACCTTCTTGCTGTTTCTTAACTGTCTGCCTCAGAGCTGCTGCCTTGGGATCTCTGCACTAGCAGTTCTCTCCTTCTGGAATGTTCTCTAACCACATGGTTTTCACCTGCGTGTTCTTTGTCCAAATGCTGCTTTGTCAGTGAGGGTCTTCCTGGCGCTCCCTCCTGCACCTAAACTTGCACCCCCTCTTCCAACACCGTCTCTCATCCTCCTTCCATGCTTCATTTTTTACTCAACCTATATCATCACTTTCATTTTATTTATTTGTATTATTGTCTATGCAGTTAGCATGTAAGTCCTGCAAGGGACAGAGGTTTCACTGCTGTGTCACCAGCCCTCAGAGCAGCCAGGCCTGGCACACTAAGTGAGTTTATGTGTATAGGAGGGAGCAGAGGAGAGGAGGAAGAAGGAGGCAGACTCTTGGAGTTAGGCATTGTCTCAGTTTGTAGGTCAGGCACCGAGTCTCCAAGAGGTTGCCCAAGATCACACATCCCATAAGTGAAGCCAGAATTTGAGCCCAAATGTGTGACTCCAGAGCTTCTCTGATTTCCACTTTCTTGCACTGTTTTCCTACAGGCATCTCTGCCTCACTTACGGCAACCCTAAATAGAGACTTAAAATGCCTTACAGAGAATACTTGGCCAGAATCTCTTAGTCTCCTCAGTATCTTCTGGAGCTTAATCTATAGAATAGACAAGTACTAGCAAAGTCCTAAACCAGATGCCCTCAACATCAGAAAATGTATTTAGCACACATAGCTAAAGAGATGAAGAAGCAGCACACTTCTGTCAATACAGACTTCCCAGGCAAACCAGTGAAGTCTTTTTGGTCATCGATTCCCAAAGCTACTCTGGGTTCACCAGGGGCTCACTAGGGGGACCAACCCCTGTCAGTTCCAGAGTTGGCGCTGTCCCGGGTGCATCCACACCGCATGCCAGGCTCTGTCTGTCGCACTGGGGACACGAAGGTGGACAAGACAGGCACGGCACTGGGCATGCCTTTAACAAGCTTCACTCCCCCTCGAACTTAAAACGCCACCGTCACTGAATCCCTAGAGTGGCTAGTTTTTAAAGGGATAGTCTCCCAATTTCACTTTCTCATCCTGTTCTTTGAAGTTCTGAAGTTCATTTTCAGTCCATCATGCACTCTTCTTTGTATGGCGCTTATCTGAAGATTAAGAAACATCCAAGGCAATGAATTCCTGTTCTTCTGTCTCCCCAGCCATTTGGTAGACTTAGCAGTCATTGTGGTTCAAGAATCCCCTGAGATACCCCTTCTTTCCCCTCAGCAAAGCCACAGGCACCCTGTGCAAAGAAATGATAGCTGTTCCATCTGTCTTAGGGAATTTGTTCTGGACTTGGGATGGTTTTGTTTTCTTCCCTAGATGTTGCCTGTTGGATATGCCCTTAGGCTTTACACCTGTAGCCCAGGACCAAATGATGCCTGGGCTCACACTTATCTGGGAGAGATGCTAAGAAATCAGTCATCAGCTGATACTAAATTTGTTTCCCTCTCTTTCCAGCTATGTCAAAACTTACGGGTATTGAGGGATACCATTCCATGTTTTGATCCCCGTCTTGTACTATTTGCTGTGGGTACATGCCTTCAGAACCTTCAGTTAATAGAAAAACAGGCAGTGGCAGCAATAAGTTTAGAACCCTCTTGTAAAAGATACGGCCACAGAGGGGGGAAAATGGAGGGAGTGACAGCTTGAATGGCAGGGAACTTCAAGGAAGCCCTTTTTAAGATTGAGCAGATTCCATTGTATTTGTCAGTCTGAGAGGAAGAGGCTAGGAAGATTGGAGATATGAGAGAAAAGAGGATTGCTTGAGCAATATCCAAGACAGGGTCTTATAAGAGCGTGGAAAAAGGCTCTAGATTTGCCAAATACACCATTTATCCAATTTAAGCTGGAGGAGAGGAAAGAATTATTTTTCCTGAGTAGAATCTATCATTTGTATGAAGTGGCAGTGGGGCTAACTCAGAAGAGTTGGAAAGGAATGCAGGGCACATCTTTATTTGGCTCTAAGAGCATTCCAGGTACCGTCCTGGGTGGTTAGGGGTGCAAAGATGAGCAAACCTTCAGTGGCCCCTGTCACTGGACTCTGAGCCTCTTAGCATTGGGTGCTGCAGCCCACCTGGCCCTGTGAGGAAACAGACGCAAATAAGACTGCATGGCCCTGGATGCGATGCTGGTAAAGCTGCACACAGAAGGTGTATGGAAGGAGTGGGTAACCCTACGGGTTTGCATGCAGGGGGAGGCCATGCAGAGCTCTGCAGAGGCATCCGGGAGAGCCAGACTGAAGTTGGGAAGGCAGAGATTTGCAGCCATTCATGCTGGAGGAGGGAACAAACAGTAAGAGTAGGAGATGATGTGGGTACGTCCCCATAATTAACTTTCTGCCCACCTTCCTGCTAGATAGTTCCATCCTGAGTAACAAAACCCTTTCTTCCTAAATCCAAACCAATGCCCTCCATCTAGTATTCTGTCTTAGGTGACTAGCAGTCATTTGCAAAATATTATTGGTTATCTACACAGAAAGTCTAAGTGGAAGAAATGAACTGAAATTGAAGACTTGTGTACCTTCTGAGTTTAATTTTAATTTAATCAGCTGTATCCTGAAACTTTTTAGAGTCGAATCTCTAAACCGGCAGTGTCCAATAGAAATATAATGTGAGCCACGTAATTTATATAACTTAAAATTTTCTCGTAGTTGCATTAAAAAAGTAAAAAGAAACAGTTGAGCTTCCGACTCCTGGTTTTGGCTCAGGTCATGTTCTCAGGGTCAAGCCCCACATGGGGCTCTGCACTCAGTGGGGAGTTTACCTGAGGTTCTCTCCCTCTTCCTCTCCCTCTGCCCCCCCCACTTGCATGTGCACTCTTTCTGTAAAATAAATAAATAAATAAATATTTTTTAAAAAGGTAAAAAGAAACAGAAGAAATTATTTTAAATATTTTTATTTGACCCATAATATCCAAAATATTATTTCAATCTGTAATCAGTATGTAAAAATAATTGAGATGTTTTACATTATTATTTTTCATCTTGTCTTTGAATTCCAGTATTATTTTATATTTACAGCATATCATTTTTTAAAATATTTTATTTATTTATTTAACAGAGAGAGAGAGAGCACAAGCAGGGGGAACAGCAGAGGAAGAGGGAGGAGCAGGCTCCCTGCTGAGCAGGGAGCCCAATATGGGGCTCAATCCCAGGACCCTGGGATCATGACCTGAGCCGAAGGCAGACGCTTAACTGACTGAGCCACCCAGGCGCCCCTTTACAGCATATCTTAATTCATACTAATCACATATTAAGTGCCCAGTAGCCTCCCATGGCAAGTGGTCACCTTAGTGGACATTGCAGTGCCAAACCAGGGGAGGAAGTTAGGGTCATGTGATAACAACCGTTATCGTGTGTCTGAGCTGACGAGTTCCAGTTCTCTGTGGATAACTTGATTATTTGACTCTGCAAGCTATGTCTCCAGTACATTTAGCCTCTCATCCTTCTGCTAAGTGGTTTGTTTCTAAGATTTCCCTTGTTCTTGTTGGAGGAAGGAAGGTATTGAATAGAGAAAAGGACCTTTAGACAGTTGGCTTTTGTCTCTATCATGGCAAGGAGAAGTTTTCTACAAGATTCTAATAAATAGGTTTCCAAGTTATCTTTAATTTTTCCCCCTTAGGTAATTTGTTGGCTTCCTTTTTTCCTCTTTTCCTGCCTGCTTCCCAAGATTTAGAAAACATTCGGTTCATGATGTTTTTGAATATGGTAGTATTTCAGATACAGGCATGATTTTTATGAAGTTAATTTTTATTTTTAAAAATGAATTCTGCCCTTGGTCACATATTTAGAAAACAAGTGCCATAAACATTTTTTTTTTTAATTATGGAAGAGTCGATAGGTAGAGTATTATACAGTGTATGGACAGCTTAAAGGACAATCAAATGAATACCAGGGCCTACCATTCAGCTTAAATGATAGAATGTAATAATAGAATATTATACTAATAGAATAGAATATGCTAAAAAATACTAGTACTTTTGGAGCCTCTCTGATCACATCCCCTTTTTCCACTGTTGAGTTAAATGGATTGGGTTTTATTCCTCATTCCAAGACTTGTTTTTCAGGCCTGAAATCTGTTAACCTGGAAACAGCTGATTCAGCAGGCTTTAAAAACCCCAGATCTACAGGAAGTAGATGGGTGTGAAGTCTGTATGTCCTCTCCCAGCTCAGCCTTTGTGGGGCTGAGAGACAGCGGAGGGAAGAATGCCCTATGGAAAGGCCACTAAGGAATCCAGGGGACAGGCAAAGAGCGAAGGTTTCTTAGGAGCTGTTGAGAAATCGCTAAACTGCCATTTTATTTTTATTTTAGCCCATCTGAGGCTTTGGGAACATTTGAGTCGGTTTTTAAAAGAACCTTTGGGGCACGCCCAGGTGGCTCAGTCAGTTAAGCGTCTCACTCTTGATTTCAGCTCAGGTCACGATCTCAGAATCATGAGATTGAGCCCTGCCCAACAGGGAGCCTGCTTAGGATTCTCTCTTCCCTTTTCCCCCTGCCCCTCCTCCCTGAAAGAAAGAAAGAGAGAGAGAGAAAGAAAGAGAAAGAAAGAAAAGAGAAAGAAAGAAAGAAAGAAAGAAGGAAAGACAGAAAAAGAAAGAAAGAAAGAAAGAAAAAAAGAACCTTCTTTTGGCCTTTCCTTTGAGCTTAGGAGTAAGCCAGATCTCAGGAGAAATGAGACAGGACTTAAGTGCCTTGGAGCTGAGCTGCCTCCAATTCTTATCCTAACCCCAAAAAGAGAGGCTCACCTTCCCTTGTTCTCCCAGGTGCCAAATACCAGTTCCGAATCTGCAGTCTTCTCTTCTCTCACGTTCATCACACTTGCTGATGAATAACTTCCTAACAAGTAAGGTGTTGGTGTTTGTATCTCTAGCTTTCCCCAAATGCAGGCTCTACCCCACCCACACCCATAAAATGTTTGGTGGTTATAAGAAATAGTAGTACCTTAGTTTCCACTGTGGATGCTAGGTGACTCTTAGATGGGTGGGGCTGTTGGGAGAAGCATTGGAGTGCCCAGATAGACAGAAGATGGATGGAGACTGAACTGGACACACTTTCAGGACCGTTTCTTATCCAGGAGCATGGCTGGCTCATGCTTATTCTCTCCCCACAGCTCTCTTTTGCTTTCATCCCCTCCCCCTTGAATTTGTATCTCCACACATGTCATTTACTGGTACATGAACTAGTCCTTCCCGGAGCAGTCGTCTTTTTCTGTAGTTAGATTTGCTTCACCAGACCAGCTCTGAAAAAGCAAATCTTTGAGTTGAGCAAATCCTTTTGTAAGAAGCTGGGATGGTAGAGCAGACCTCTTCTGTGCAAGCAGGAGCTCTTGAAATCACTGGTCCCAGTCCTCACCCTAGCTTGCCTTCCATCTGTCTTCCCAGCTGTAAATGGTGCACTCTAGTACCGTGATCTGATGTGGTGTAACGTGATCCATGTAATGGACGTTTACAGGACTTCGTCCTTCTCTGGGGCCCATTTCACATGTGAGAGTGATGGTTTTGGGGAAAGGAGGAAGTAGATTCTTTCTGCTTTCAAAGACTACATGGCATAGGGCAAAGAATGGGTGATGGAAGGGGGCAGAGTGTCTGAGTTGGGATATATTGGTCAAGGAAGGAGATTGGAGCCTGACTTTCTTGTTCAGGGATTTGCATGTAATTTTCTGAAACATTATTATTTATATACTTCTTTTCGCTTCCTTCATCTGTCACCACCACTGCTTAGGAAAGGAAGAATGTCTCCTTGGCATATCTGTGCGATTTTCACTGGCGTTCAGGAAGGAATTTTCCACGGGGGGAATAACAAAAATCATGGTTGGGTTCTCTCCATAGATGACCCAGTATCAAATGTAGGTAGATTCTTAGCAGACTTTGTTGCAGATGATCATGGTCTTTCCAGTTTCATCTGTACAATGGGAATAATAATAGAGCCTACCTCATAGGGCTGTTGTGTGGATTAAACTAATAAATGATTGTATAGATGGCCAGCCCTTAGAACAATGCCTGATGCATAGTAAACATTGTTGGTCCATGTTTAAAATTCCAAAAGTTATGCTATGGTCTTCAGCAGTTGGAAGTTTTCCTTTACCTATTCTGCTGCATACACATTTAAAACTTCATTTATTTGAAGAAATCAGTTGGAGACCACGTTCTTTCTTTAAAAACCTCATCAAGATATTTCAAACTCCTGAAGCCTCTCTGACTTTTTCAGTAAGAAGCCCAGCTTATTCTGGTGTCTAGCATCTACATTGTTCTTTATGGTGTCACCCATCCCCTTCCTTCCCAGACTTTCGGCATTAAAGAGAATTATATCTATTTATTTGAAATACAAAGTACTTTACAAGAATGAAGTCCTTTATGACTAGGAATGAGATAAGCTTGAGCTTCTTTTCTATTGTGAAATGTTCCAATTCCATTTCTAATTCCTGTATTTTGAGATTTCAGTCTATTTATAATCGACTTCTTTATGCTTTCCTTTGTTCCAGAACAGGTATAGGGTGGTTCCTGTAGTACAGGATGAGACAGGCAGGATTCAGTTGGGGTAAAAGGGGGAGCAGAGCACTCACTAGAAGAAAGAAAAGGATTTGCAGGAATAACCCTCAGCATTTACACATTGCTTTGTGTTTTTTTCCCCCCAAGTACTTTTAAAACCAAGGTCTCTTTGGATTACCCCAGTGACTCTGTGGGTAGTGTTCTTCCTGTTTTATAGATGAAGATACTGATCCCTGAAGAGTGTGTTTTGCTCACGATCACCCAGCTGATACTGGTGACAGAGTTGGGATCAGGACGCCTGGCTTTTCAAAGCCTGTGTGCTTCCCTAGAGTTGAAATCATGTATCTGCAAAGTCAGGCATTATGCTGTGACCACCTCAGAGGGATTTTTTTTTTCCCCTACAACATAATCTGTCTCCTGGTTCAGTACTGAGGCATTGGCCATTCGGGCATATTGAATAATCTTGTTAGGATGGCAAGACTGGAGGTCACTCGTGGGGTGGGCAGACCTATTCCCCTTGACTAGCACCAACAGTATGGAAACCTACCTTCGACTTCTCCCAGGTGCTTCGGGGGGTTTTCAGCAGTAGGTGAGTGGGAATCCTGGCACCCTCAACTCCATCCCCTACCCCTTCTGGGAAAAAGCTTATCATGAAGCTGATGAAGGGCTAAAAGTAGGACATCATCCCCTCCCACAGCTGGGTCGGAAGATTCATCCTGCCCACATGATTCTTTACAACTGGTGTAGGAAAAATAGGGAAAATTGAATGTGACTAAGCCGTGGCACGTTGTCTGTTGTTGCAAATCAGCCTTCCTGATACCCCCCGTGTGTGCTGCTTATGCCTGTGCTTTTGGCCTTACAGCCAACCCCACCAGTCCTTTTTAAAGAAAAGGCAAAACCTTTTTAGGAGAGTGCCTCAAACCACTCTGAGCTTCTAGATTAATCTGAAACAACATCTGAGTTCACAACTGGGTCAGAGTTGCAGAATAGCAGGAGAGACTTGCCAATTCAGCAGGCGTGTGTCCTGGGCTAGTTAAGAACCAGGACAATCTTGAGGTCTGACTTTGTTGCTTATGTTTAGACCTTGTGTACTGAGATAATTCTGGGTGGCTTTGGATAACTTTGTTTCTTAACTGAAAAGGAGTGTCTGTTGCCTGATAAGTGTTTATCCGTGAAATAGCAACATGGTGTAGGTCTTAGCTAGGAGGGCTTTTACATCTCCAGAGACCTCCTCCCCCCCCCCCCCCCCCCAAAAAAAGCAAGGTCATTGGCTCAGGCATGTTACTGAAGTAGAATGTCAGTCCTAGCTTTAAAAAAAAAGTATCTGTATTATTGTTTTTTTTTTTTTAAGTTTTATGGGAATATGGATTTTTAAAATTTTTTTAAATTTTATTATGTTGTGTTAATCACCATACAGTACATTATTAGTTTTTGATGTGGTGATCCACGATTGTTTTCATGTAACACCCAGTGCTCCATGCAGTACGTGCCCTCCTTAATACCCATCACCGGGCTAACCCATCCCCCCACCCCCCTCCCCTCTGAAGCCCACAGTTTATTTCTCAGAGTCCATAGTCTCTCATGGTTCATCTCTCCCTCCGATTCCCCCCCTTCATTTTTCCCTTCCTTCTCCTAATGTCCTCCAGGCTGTTCCTTATGTTCCACAAATAAGTGAAACCATATGATAATTGACTTTCTCTGCTTGACTTATTTCACTTAGCATAATCTCCTCCAGTCCCATCCATGTTGATATAAAAGTTGGGTATTCATCCTTTCTGATGGCTGAGTAATATTCCATTGTATATATGGACCACATCTTCTTTATCCATTCGTCTGTTGAAGGGCATCTCGGCTCTTTCCACAGTTTGGCTATTGCGGACATTGCTGCTATGAACATTGGGGTGCATATGGCCCTTCTTTTCACTACATCTGTGTCTTTGGGGTAAATACCCAGAAGTGCAATTGCTGGGTCATAGGGTAGCTCTATTTTTAATTTTTTGAGGCACCTCCACACTGTTTTCCAAAGTGGCTGTACCAACTTGCATTCCCACCAACAGTGTAAGAGGGTTCCCCTTTATCCACAGCCTCCCCAACATTTGTTGTTTCTTGCCCTGTCAATTTTTGCCATTCTAACTGGTGTAAGGTGGTATCTCAGTGTGGTTTTGATTTGAATTTCCCTGATGACTAATGATGATGAACATTTTTTCATGTGTTAGCCGTTTGTGTGTCTTCTTTTGAGAAGTGTCTGTTCATGTCTTCTGCCCATTTTTTGACTTGATTATTTGTTTTTTGGGTGTTGAGTTTGAGAAGTTCTTTATAGATCTTGGACACCAGCCCTTTATCTGTAGTGTCATTTGCAAATATCTTCTCCTTTTCTGTGGGTTGCCTCTTTGTTTTGTTGACGGTTTCCTTTGCTGTGCAGAAGCTTTTTATCTTGATGAAGTCCCAAAAGTTCATTTTTGCTTTTGTTTCACTAGCTTTTGGAGATGTATCTTGAAAGAAGTTGCTATGGCCGATGTCTGTATTATTCTTATGCAGGGTCTCTTTCCTGGATTCTTTCCCCTTTCTCTCTTTGCCTTAAGGGCTATACATAATCATAACCAAGTAGAACTGAAAACAGCCAAACCTGTCCCACTTCTAGTGGTTAGAGATCTGGGGTCCAAAAATGCCTCTTTCTTGCCAAAGCTCAACTTGTTCCATGTCTTTCTTTCTTTTCTTTCTTTTCCTTCTCTCATTCTCTCATTCTCTCTCTCTCTCTCTCCTTCTCTCTCCTTCTCTCTCTCTTTTCTCCTGCCCCCTTCAGCATCTGGCTGAGTGAGGACTCGCTGTTTGGTTTGCCTTGTGTCAGTGACAGATACCCGTTGCTGGCTAGATCCCGGGCTTCTTTAACTCTTCTCTCCTTACAAGGATCACAAAAGGGGTTTTCAACGTCAAGGCAAAACTCACACTGAGAATTGTTTTTGACTGTGGCTCTTTAACAGTGTGAATCAGAGTGAAGTGGTGAAGACCTTCGTTGTGAAGTGACTTAGGTCTTATGTGACTTGAAGGGCATTTTTCTACTCGTATACCAGCAGAGTTGGAGAGGACTCTCAAGTTTAAGCCACCAGACCACTTTGAAGAGATGTGTAAAAATCAGTGGCCCCCCCCCGGTGCCAGACACCGGACTGGGCATTTTGCATTATCTCTGTAACCCCTGAAAGCAACCCTTTAGAGTCTGGTTTTTTGCAGACGGGTAAACTGAGGCTCGGGAGGGTCCTGCCACCAGGATACACATTCACGTCAACCTTACAGGCACAGTGTGTACTGCCGGGCTTTCCGAGCGGACCTGCTCCAGCTTAGCAGATCGTTGGCAGCGCTGCCCGGAATCGGAGCTGTGCTCGTAGCGGAGATTCGCAGCGGAACAACTTTCTGGGTGGGAGAACATAAGACCCCCTCACACCGCAGAGCCCTGCCACTTCTCTCCCTTTCCTGTTAGAGGCGGCCATGATTTGCCCTGGTGACAAGAAAGGTACTGTCTCCAGCATTACTCAATGGAGCAAGGATATTAAAGAGGAAACTTCCATTAGGTAAATAACTGTGAAAGAAGAACCCCAGAGAAGGGGGGAGAAATTCAAGCCCAGGCTCCTGTTACACTGGCCAAATATCTCTGGCATCCCATGCTTGCTGAATATCATAAAAGGGTCAGGAAAACTGATCGAACAGAACAGAGGGACACAGTGTGAATTTTTTCTCTTGCATCATTCCAGCATACTTGAATTTCAGTTTTATAAAATCAACTACCCCGAGCCTGGCCCCAAACCCAGGCTAATTTGTAGGAGCTCTGTTTCGATGGACAATGGGATTCTTTTTGGAAGGTGGGGTATTGACAGTGTGCATCAGCTGTGCCGTGGAGCTGGCAGCTTGAAGTGCTTCTGAGACTTTTACCCCCTTGCTGAAAATAGGGCTTTCTAGAAATTAATAACTTTGGACTGCAGCCAGAATTCACAAGTGTGGTGTGTGCTAAAGCTTCCTTCAGTGGAAGAAGGGGGAAATCAGTGTTGTCTTTCCAAGTGTAATAGGTTTTCTGAAGGACGTTCTGTTCCTTGGAAACTTTCGAAGTCTTAAGTTTTTTGTGGACTTGAAATTGCTACAAAATGAGTTCTGTTGACTAAAGTCTCCACAAATGCTCCTTCTGGTGTCCAGGTATTGTTTTTACCGAGGACAGTTACAGATTATCTGCAAATTACCCTCCAAGTGCTAGTCCTTTCCCCGTGCTCAAGCCTGGTGCCTGATGTCTGTCCTGTGCTTCCATGGCCTTCTGCAGATAGCTGCTGCTTCTCGGAGCATGCATCTGCTAGGCGTTCTGCACGCACACCATCTCACGTCATCCTCCCAACAGCCCCTGGGAACCTGATTATTCCCATTTTGCATGTGAAGAAATTGAAGTTCAGATAACTCAATACTGTTTTCACTGGATGCCTCATATGTATCAGGCTCTGTGCTAAGTGCTTCACATGTACTCTCTAGTCCTTATGGCATCCTTGTAGGTGGATATTCTCATCCCCATTTTGAAGATGAGGAAACAGGCTCACAGAGGTGAAGTTCCTTGTCCGTGATCTCACAGCTATTAAGTGTCACAGCCTGAATCTGAAGTCAGGTGTGAAGGTCTTTCCATTACGCCGGATACGGACCTCCTGACTGAGGTCCTTGAAGGCAGGAGGCAGAAACCATCTCTGGCTAAGGGTTCTCATTTGCTAGCCTGGCACACAGTCCATGTTGCTCACATGTTTGATTGATTGTTGGGTTGATGCATAGCTGGATTGTGCTTGCTCATATCCTTATGATTTTCAGCCTTTCCCCCACTGCCTTGAGATTAGTTTTCCCCTTACCTGAATATCTGTCCCCGAGCTTCATTCCCCATTTTGATATTCATGAGCATGCTAAAGAGCATCTGCTCTGAAAAAAGCTCAAAATGAATTTGAATTTCGATGCATTTGGCTTTTTTTTTTTTTTTTTAAGCACATGGGCAGGGATGCCTGGGTGGCTCAGTCGGTTGAGCATTCAACTCTTGGTTTCGGCTCAGGTCATGATCTCATAGGTTGTGGGATCGAGCCTCGTGTCAGGCTCCTCGCTCATCAGGGAGTCTGCTTGAAAGATTCTCTCCCTCCGCCCCTCCCCCTGCTCTTTCTCTCTCTCTCAAAATAAACAAATCTTTAAAAAATAAAATAAAATACAATACATAGACAGAACTGGGGATGGGGTGGTAAAGGATGTCCTGCCCCGGTCACTCCTACATGGCATTGTGGCTCTCATGGATACCTCTGCTCTGGCTTGATTATAGTGTTCTAACTCAAGGTCGTGGGTGAAATAACACCTCCCCGCCTCAGAGAAGACCAGTGCCAGAGGGCACCCATACAGAGTGCTTACTGGAATCACCACCCTCTCCGGCCCACGTGCTTACCCTATCTTTGAGGGAGAAATAAGATATGGGGTGTGATTTATTTTCCCACTGAGGTGGGGAATGAGAGAGTTGGAATTAAGTATGACTAAGTGCTCCCACAGTGAGGGAAGGCCCCAAGCTTTCGGTGCCCTGGATTCATACTCAGAAGCCCAGGGGACTGGCCCAGGGCCCAGCCTCTTTGACCACGGAACCCTTCATCTCACTGATTTCAGATTAGTTCCTATAAAGCGTCTCTCCCCGTAAAATCTGATTAACCTCAAATCAGTACGGGTTTGGCTGGATCACGGATTTCAACATCTTCCCATTTCCTGAGTTCTCAAAGTCACAGTTATAGGGGTGAAGACTTCAGTAATAGTTTCCTGTTAATAATATCTTTGTATCCTTTACGTTTACTCACAAGTGACAAAGGACAAATCCAGCTGGCTTGGGTGAATAGTTTTTTTGTCCACAGGGCAGTGAGAATTCAGACAGAAGTCCTAGGGTGAATTGAGTAGCTGTGGGCACCTTCCTGCAGCTGAGAAGCACATAGCAGAATCCAGCATTTAGAGGGGCGTGTGATCTCTTAGGTCATCGTACCCCATCCTCCTGACGTCAGCGTGGTGTTTTTGTACAGAGAACGTCCAGGACCAGTCGGTGCTGGGGGAGCCGAGGGTCCTGTAGCAGAATCAGTTGGCAGTGAAGCTCTTGGCATAGGCTGACTCTTAAACCTTGGGGATTGAACTTGTTTTATTGTTGGGGGGTAGGGGGTGTTGAAGGAGAGGGGGTGGTTTTAGGCAGTTATTCTTTTAAAAATAAGATTATTCTTATTTTATTCTCCCATATTCTCTTAAGGGGAAAAGTATTATAGGACTTTTCATTTCTTCCTAGTCAGCTGCCGGAAATTGGTAGACAGGACCTTAACTTACTATCTTTTCCAAGGAAAGACCTCTTTTCGAGGAAAATGAGAGTTTGAGGAGGTGGGAAGGGCCCGAGTGAGACACTGGACACAGCGTGGCTGGCGCTGGGCCTCTTCAGGTGGAGACAGCGCGCCTCTGGGGACGGCTCTCTCACCCACCGCTGCCTCACCTTTTCTGTGACATTAGTCACGGAGAGGCATTTGTGTCCAGACCCTGAGTGGAGAACGCTGGCAGCCACCATAATTCCAGAATGTAGCAGGGACTCGTTCTTTTGACCCTTTCCAAAACAAGGATCACGTTTTCCTCTTCTCCCTCGATTCACAAGTGTTTTCAGTTTGCGTTCCAGGCTCTCGTTGCTACCTGTTTCATGTCGGGGATTGTTACCTTCCCAGTGAGACTGTCATCCTGGACAGTAGGTCCAAGGCTGCTATGTGTCCTCAGCAGTACCTCAATCTGTGCTGGGCCCAGAGTGAGTGCTTAATAAAGACGTTCTAACTTGGATCATACATCACATGCTGTCAAAGCTGGGAAGGATTTTGGAAACCACCAAGTCCAACACTCTAATTTTATAGATGGTACCACTCCAGAAACTCATTCTGGAGGCCGGGGTTTATCTGCTGGAAAGAGGGGGGTTTGGTTTGGGTTTCTGTTTTTGTTTATGTAAAAGCCTAGTGCAAATGACCATAATTCTAAACCTTTGAAAGGCTTTCTTTGTGGTGCCGGATGTTCCTCCTTGGACTAGCAGCTGACTAATAATAACAGTAAGAATGCTCACTGGATTCCATACCCTGAGCCATTCTTCACTGATTCATCCAGCCCCACAGTGTTGGTGCTGTTGTCATTCTCCACATGCCGACAGGGAGGCTTAGCAGTAGGGCACCTTGCTCAGGATCCTGTAGTGCTGGAATAGTTGAGGGAGGACCAGAGTCTGGTCTGGTCAGATGCCCAAACTCATGGCCTGCAGTGGCTCTCAGACGGGATCCCTGACTAAAGCCCCACTTGGTGATTCACAGTGCTGGCTTTGCGACATGCCGTGCTGTCTCCAACCTAAACGCAATTGTAAGATTAATTTTCATTAACTTTAGTTCTCCAATTAGACATAGTGACTGGGAAGGCAAGGCCAAAAGCAAATAATGATAGGGATTGCATCTCCAGAAAGGTCAGTGATCGCTGCCCTAGATCATAAAGGCATTTGGACTGAGTAGAAGGAATGAGTGTTCCCATCTCTTGCTCCAGAAACCATTGCTTCACCTGGAATCGCTGGTTCTTCCTCTAGTCCCTCTCCTGTGCCCAGAACTCACCTTCTCCTGTCACTCGTGTCACGAAGCCTCAGGCCTGGTGGTGTAAAAATATCCATTGGGGCACCTGGGTGGCTCAGTCGGTTAAGCGTCTCTCTTCGGCTCAGGTCATGATCTCAGGGTCCTGGGATTGAGTCCCACAGCGGGCTCCCTGCTCAGCGGGGAGTCTGCTTCTCCCTCTCCCTCTGCCCCTCCTCCCCGCTCGTGCATGCTCACTCACTCTCTCTTTCTCTCTCTGTCTCAAATAAATAAAATCCTAAGAAAAAAAAATCCCTTGCCAAACCAGTATGAAACAGGCCCCCCGATGACCAGGCTACCCAGTATACTGGGTCTTTAAGGCAGGCAGTTCACCTTGAATCTTCGCACTGAGCTCTGTATCTAAATAGCATTCCTGTGAGTTCTCTGAAAGGTTAGTCCTGGGTCATTGGCACTTAAACCACTTGTTTTGGTAGATCCTTCCCGAGAAGGTTAATTATATATTTGATATCCTTTCCTCTTTATGCCTGAATGATGAGGATAAGTACCCTGTGGTTTATTAACTGTCACTTTAAACCTTTTCAGATTGTCTTGTGACAAAACACAGTTTTATGTCCTTTTTATCCAGCTTTGATGGATGAGACAGCTTCTCTGGTAAAAGAATGCCAGGATAAATAAGATCGTTCTCTGATTTGTGGGGGAGGATTTTACATTGGAAGTCATGAGTTCAAGTCTGCCATTTCATATGAAAGGTGACCTGACCTGTTAACCTTTCCGTATACTTCATTTTTCCTTTGGGTCAATGGGGCTGGGCACCTAGGCACCTGGTAATTGTTGAATAAGTGAAAGAAAAGACATTACTTTAGGGCAATTGATGTCTCTAAAAGTTTTGATCCCTAAAGCAACAATTTGCCACATTTCCTATTTTGAATCACACTGATTTCTTAGAGCAAAGAGCCTCTGCCCTTAACATGATAGAACCCCAACGCTTACCTCTCCTCCCCCAAGTCATTTTGTGATACGTTTTTCAGTAAATTGCCAGAGGACTGTGGAAAGCGGATGCCGTTATGGGCATTTAGTTGTTTTGCAAACCTTGTGTCCCCCAATGTAAAGCGTCCTATAATCCGTATGTGTCCAGTGCTCGAGAACCAGTCTCCTGGGGCATATAGTATATGTAATTCAGCAATTAATATCTCTCTTTTCTCAGTTGGCATTTACTGAATCCCAGCTAGGAGCAAGGCAAGGTATTTATTTAAAATAATTAAAATAGCAAAAATAGTGCTGAGGCTTTAAAACTCTTTTCCTTCTGTTTTTTAATCATTCCAGTTCGCAGGGACATTATCAGATGGCTTAGGGAAGACGATGGACAATCGACATCAGTCAGAGCGGGAGTACATTAGATACCATGCAGCTACAAGCGGGGAGCACCTTGTGGCCGGCATCCATGGCCTGGCTCATGGTAAGTCACGTGATATCCGGAACACTGACTCTTCCTTCACAGTTCCTCCGAGGTCCCTTTCCACCCATCCAATTGCAAGTAGAAATCCTGGCCGGGGAGCTTGGTGTGCTTGGTAGCCTTCCAAGCTCTCTTATTTTATCCTCCTTGCAATTGAAATGTTACAGCCTATGACAGCTCCTCACTCACTTTCAAAATGGTGTGCGCACTGCAATCCCTTCCTCTTCTCTGGCTTCTGTTCCCAAAGTGTCATAAGGTGTAGTCAATTGAACCCCTTTTTAGAATATGGAAAATATGGAACTGCTGCTTCAAGACTTGCCTTCTGCTTACTGAGCATTCCCTCCATGGCAACTGAAATGTGAAACCGGCTGCCGGGTTTGTGGCCCAGATGTTTTTGAGTCTTGTATAAATGCATATTCAAAGGGATTGTCAATCCGTGCGCCCAAGAGATATAGGTGATGGCATGAATGTATTAAGTCTCTGAATTTGTTTGAATTCTGACCTTTAATGCTTTAACTCCTACTCATTTGCCTTTTGTTGCGTTTTTCTCAACAACTTCTCAGTGTGGCATTCAAGGCCCTTGGAAATGTAATCCCAGCCAGCTTTTCCAACCATTGCTGCCCAGCCACACTGTATTTCAGCCACCGAGAGCCGTGGGTTGTTCCCCAGACGTACCCCCAAGGCCTTGCTCACTCACTATTCCTCTGCCCTCCCCTCCCTGCCTCACTTCCCTGCCTATCAAAGTCCTACTCAACCTAGAGGTTTCAACTCAAATGATGTTTGCCCAGCTCTACTGTCCCCAGGTAGAATTAATGACCATTAGAACACATGTAAGCAGTCTGGGTTG
Source organism: Phoca vitulina (assembly GCF_004348235.1). Lineage (NCBI taxonomy): Eukaryota > Metazoa > Chordata > Mammalia > Carnivora > Phocidae > Phoca > Phoca vitulina. The sequence goes on along the minus strand of NW_022589705.1, from coordinate 91,807,174 downwards.
TGTATCTAGGCAGCTGTTTGTACCTTGCTTTCCTGGCAGAGCCTCATGGGATACCGGGCATATAGCTCCTGCTTAGTAATGCTTAGTAAATTGCACGGTTTGTACCAGATTCTTAGAAATAGTCTGAAGCTAGCAGAAGTCATATCAAGACTGACCAAGTTTAGATTATCCACATTTGGAAGAAGGAGGAAGATGGATAATAGAAAATTTTATTTCTCTTCATGCTTAGGACACAGTGTTTAGGGCAGGGTTTTTATCAGTTTTCCTAATGGTGAGGTTTGGATCAAAATGCCTTTACTTTTCCTAAGCCTGCCCTACTGGAAAGGGAGCAGCCCCAAAGGAGACATCAAGCTAGGAGTAAAATTTGGCTGAAATTAATCTGTTTAGGGACTCAAAAAGTTGATTGTTGGGCAGCCATTTGGGGTTAAAGATTTAATAATTCTTTCTAGTAACTGTAATGATAGTGCATGGGACTAGGAGGGACTTTTTTTTTTTTTTTAATGAATACAAAATGCTTTGCTGTGTATAATTGCCTTCGTTTGTCTCGCATCTTTGGAATATGGAGAGAAAGCCTAGCTGTCCTCACTTTTTGAATGGACACAAGAGTATGCTGAGAAAATGGATGATGGTTCAAGGTTGGTTGCAAAATCCCTTCCAACCGAGGACCATTCATACAATCCATGCAGCATCTCCAGGAACAGGTAGCCTCATCTGAGGAGGATGCATGAAGCTCTGGATGTCATGAGAGCAGTAGCCTGGAGTGAAAAAACTCTTCGGAGATAACAAGAACCAGAATCCATTCAGTCTTCTTGGTTTAAAAATGGGGAGTCCTGCCCAGTGTTCTCTGCAGGCCCTGCTGCACCAGGCTCAGTAATGTCTGTCTCTCCGTGAACTTGGTCAAAAGGTCGGGAGAGGGCTGTGGCCTCACTGGAGCAAGTGGACCCAGAATCCAAAAGAAACGTGGGTTGTTAGTGTGTTCTCACCCAAGGAATTTCCTTTACCGATTTGTCTCACTAGAGATGAAGAGTCTAGAGAGCTTCCTCATGCCCCCACCATCAAAGGGTAAACATCCTGTGAGTGTCCCTGGCACACATCCTGGAAATGCTCCCCGGACAGGGCCCCCCTTCTTCCCTGTAATGCCTGTGTCCTCTCCAGCCTCTGCCAACTTCTGGCCACTTCTGACGCTCTTTAAGGTCATTGCTGTCAACTTTGAAAACGTTTGGAATGTCTTTGTGACCTAGGATGGTCTTTTGAAGAGACTCCATGGAGAGTCCCGGCTGGTTTTGGCAGCTTCTTTTTTTTGGGGGGGGGGGGGGAGGTTGCCTTTCATCAAGGTCTCATGACTTACTCTGATTGCCTAAACCTGATTTCAGCAAAGTGTGCAGTAGCTTTTACCCCATTTCAAATGTGTGGTGGTGTTGGCCAGTCACACAGTGTTCTCGGAAAACCGAGGATCTGTATTTAGTTCTCTCTGCCTTATATTTTATGGGTCCCCAACCTTCCCCAAGGGCCACTATGTGCTAGTCTGTTGATTTAGTCCTACTGTCTGCATAGTCTCCTGATTGCCCATGTGCTTCCCACACTCAGGAACTAGAAAGTAGCCACTGTTAACTTCTTAGGTGGCCTTTGATTTTTTTTAAACTGGGACACACTTCACTTCAGACTAACATGTAATATATATTCTCGGACTCTAAACTTAGTGGGCAAATCTGAGTCTGCCGGTTCCCCAACTAGAGTTGGCCCTCCTGTAGCCTATCAAGAGGTTGACAGAATGCCCCTAAGTTACCTTGCCAGGTGCATGGAATTGATGGGATTCGGCTTTAAATGCTTTTGCTTTTGTCCTCAGCCAGGTTACAACAGCCCTTGTCTCTTTTGCTAGGTATCATTGGTGGATTGACCAGTGTGATCACCTCAACAGTGGAAGGAGTGAAAACAGAAGGGGGTGTCAGCGGTTTCATATCTGGCCTTGGGAAGGGGCTCGTTGGCACTGTAACCAAGCCAGTGGCAGGTGCCCTGGATTTTGCATCAGAAACAGCCCAGGCAGTGAGAGACACAGCCACGCTCAGTGGCCCGAGGTCAGTGGTCATTGTGGGGGGGGGGGGGGGGGAGTCACTTTTGCAATTTCCAGCCCAGGTCTGCTGCTTCTCCTGATCTATGCTGATGTGATTAATTGTATACTTTCTGCCTTAAGATGCCGTTTTTAAAAACTTGAATACATGTATCTAAAATTTCTGACCTGCCTAATATAAATACATGAAAATAAGGCACAAAAATCTGGCATAAATTCTTCCAGATCTGTATCTGCGTATCTTTATCTATGTCTATAATTCATATATATATAAAATGTTGTTTTTCTTCATTAGAGGGGTCAGAAATAGGATTACATCCTTACAAATCACCAAACTAACTAGACCCCCCACATGCACATTAAGAAAACTATCAGGCTGCAGGCTGTGTCTGGCTCCTAGGCTCCATGGCATGTTCTAGAATCCCTGCAGTTGCAGTTCACCACGTGAGTCTGTCCTTTCTTAGTTCTCCTTCCACTTGGACGTGCGGGCCAGTCCCCCAGCCTCATGAAGGAATTCCCCAGGCAGGTTGGCAGTTCTGCTATGAGATGCCATCTTGCCTTGATACCAGCTGAGAAGGGAAATCGGGGGCAGCCCATATGGCTCTGCAGCCCACAGAATTCAACTACTTTAACATAGCTCTTTGTGTTAATAGCCTATTTGAGCCTTCCTTTTTCAGAGTGACTAATTGGGGATCTTATCAACAAAGGGTATAATGAATGTTACAGTTCCCAGCCAAGCTGGACGCCACTTAAGCCCAGAAGGATTTTGCTGCTCCCTGGTTAAGAGATATTCCCCGAGGGAATTAGTGTGCCCTTTTAGAATGTCTAGGGCCTGGGCCTTGTCCACACCCTATTGCTCCCTCAAATAGGATTTGAAGTGAAATCGTCCCCAATTAAAATGAATCCATGTGTCTGTCACCAGGAAGCCTTACCGATGACACATTACTGCAGGGGAAATGCTTAAGATTATAGACTGGGACCATGTAATGTGTTCTGCCAGAATGTCTTCCATCTGGAAGCAGCTGCTTTTTAAAAAAGGATCTGTAGAGTTTACGTAAGTTACATTCTATTCTCAGATACAGAGCTGAAACAATCCTTGAGTATATTTTGAAGCATTTATGAGGTTGGGGGGAGGGGCAGTAGGGAAGCTTCAAAAGTATTTCCAGTTAGTTTTTCTGTGTCTGCTGGAAGCCCCAGAAGTCCACCTCCACTATTTTGTTAGGACAGTAAGACCTAACGATGCGTGAGTAAAGCAGGAGACCCCTAAGAATTCCGAAAGAAGCCTCCTTATTTGTAAAATCCCAGAGTGGCCAAGGGATTGAGTGATTTGTTTCAAAAGGGGTCTGAGGTATATGTGTTTAATTTTTAAAATATCATCTTTTGTTAGGAACTTCAGTGATATTGACCAGAAAGAAATGACTTGAAGTTTCTACGGTATTGGTTTGGAAGTCTTGATAAAGTTTTGCCTTCTTTTTAGGAGCATAAGAAAGGCACAAAATGGGTGCCGCAGAAAGCAAGATATCCTTGCAGTTCCACGGGCTGTCCTGCGCTGATACAGCAGGGTCCGCTCGTGTCACGAGGTGCATACCTGTCAGTCAGTCATTTCTAGCCAGTAAATATTGATTGAAAATTTTCTAAGGACTCGGGGTTGGGAATCTAGCAGAAGGAGGGCCCTGCTCTTCCCCTGGTCCAGTGGGGAAGCAAACATAAAACAAATAATCAGGGTAATAATTACTTGCTACAATTGTGATAAATGACACAGGAGATTTACAGGGTGCTGTGAGAATCTGTGAGACCATGTGATTGGGGAAAGCAAAGGGGAGAAGGAGGTTGGCTAACCTGTGGTCAGTGGGGTCACGAAAGGCTTTTCAGGGGAAGTGCTGTTCCGAAGTCCAGTGTGCTATCCATTGCGCCATGGAGCCCCCTGGGAAGTGCTAGTTAGGATGAAGCCTGAAGCATATGGGGGGGGTTGGCCAGGTGAAGGGAAGAGAGAATCACATTCCAGGTAAAAGGGGTCCAGAGAGGCTAGGCAACTTGCCTGAAAACAAACAGTAATCAGGCATTCTAATTGAAGTCTAGCTGCAAATTCCCTGAAATAGCTCTCTTTGTTGCCCTTCACTCCTAGAAACAAAAGCTACAGTGGTAAGTGAGAAGCAGCCAGGTGGTCATTGGCCTGGGGACCTGGGAGCTTCAATGAGGGGCAAGTAAGCTTCTGCATCCCCTCTCTGTTCTCAGAGGAGCCACTGGTGGGAGAGCCGTGGCCAAAGTTGCCAGAGGGGAGTGGGGCCTGTGCTGGGCTAATTGGGAGCCTCGAAGAGATTTGGCCTTTACCCTTTATTGCACTGAAAAGACATTACAGCTTCTTCTGACACACTTTGACCAGTTTCCCTCCGTCCACTTGTCTGGGTCCCAAAGTAGGTTATTAATGACCATCCATGTGTTAGAAAAGAACACTTGGCCTGGAAAACAGCAGGTCTGGGTCCCAACCCCCCTCTTAGCTTAAGACTCCTCACCTCCTTAAGCCTCAGCTTTTCCATCTATAAATTGGGGATAAATATACCTGTCTGTTTATTCCCTCTCTCAGAGGTCTGAAGCCCAACCAGGGTTATTTTAATGTGGATGCTATAAGGAACTATAAAATGCTGGACGATCCTATTTTTGAAAGTCACATTAAAGGAGCACAGAGATTCTTGCAGGTGGAGAAATGTTTCGGTGCCTTGAGGGCTTGTTCTGATGACACTGTGATCTCTTAGGAACATACTAGTTCTACCAAGGGATAAATCACCCTGGTTTCTTGGAAGTGAGTTATAACCATCTCCAATCATCCCAGTTGATTGAACAGGATCCAGGGGTGTTACTCAGGGTTTTTCCCCACTGTTTAGACAACAGGGACTAACAAATGATTTGAAGGGATTAGAAGTGAGATTCTGACCGAAGGCTGACCTGAGCCCAGGGACCGAGCCAGGAATAGAACCCAGGAGTCCAAGAGTTCTGCCTCTGAGTCTGCTCTTGGAATGAGACTTTCTGCTTCCTTTGTACTATTTCGTCCAAGTGAAGGCTTAGATCTTAGCATCTATGTTTTAAATGACTCAAATTCTAAGCAGATGATAGCAAAGTAAGCCATAAAACTGTGAAAGAATATTCCTTCCAGTAATCCATCTGAAAAGTGGCCTTACAGGAAATATTGGCTCCTTTTCGTGTTTATTTGAACATGATTTTATTTATAGGGAGCCCCCCCTCCTTGAGTTCCTTTAGATTAAAATACTTCCAAGTTCCTCTCTTTGGTGGAGTGTGCAGGCATTCCGAAGAGACAGTCACCTAACTTTCCCCTGAAATTGCCATGCCATCTGATAGTTCTTGGGAAGGCAGGTGGGGGTGGGGGGTGAAGAGGGCAGAGGACAGCAGAGCCTTTGGCCTCCGCATGAATGTTGTAGACCAGTATCCCCTGCTGCATTCGTTAACTGTGCAAGTATGTGTGGTTTGGAACCGAAATAAGAAGCCTTTTCCAAGGCAACGTTGTGCTGGCTCAGGTTGCATCTTCTAGTCTCCGTGTATGGGGCCACATTTGTCTGTTCCCAAGTAAAGTTATGAAAATGGCACAGCTGGTGGCCACACTTGTGGTCCATGGAAGCCATGCCAAACAGCCCGCCACCTTTCAAACAGGCCAGGCCAAAGCAGGGCACCCGCTGGGCTGCCTGCCCAGCTCCTGCATGTGTGGTGGTATTCGATGGTAGTATTTGAAAAGATACTTGGGTGGGTAGAAAGCCGCAGAGACCCAAGGGCAGCCATTGCCCAACGGAAGGCAAAAATAATGTTGAAAAGGGGAGTATTGGACTCTGGGCTATTTATTTGCTTGTTTATTTCTCTAAATACCATCTGTTGTAGGCTTTGGGTTACATGACATTTTAGGAAAGTAGCAAATGAAGATTTATGAAGCTAGGCCCTGAGGTTTCCTCCAAAATATTTCTTCACCTTTTTAGTCAAGACCCAAAGTGGGGAGAGAAGTGGGAGCTGGCAGAACTTGAAATATTTAAACTAATTTAGCAAAGCTCAGGAGTGTTGGAGCTTATCTCATTTAAGTTAGATAAGGAGGAACGGGGAATTTGAAGGATAATGATAGAGCAGTGCTTAAGAATATAGCCATCAGGACTTTGATAATGCTCTGGAATCCCAGGACCCCTGTATTGTGCACGTAGATGTAAATTCCAGTTGCTCTGAGGGCTTTCAAGTAACCTCTTGGTTGATGTCATGGAAAAGATTTATGGTAGGCATATTTGACTTTTTCAGTACAAACACTCCCAAGACACCACCCAAAATTCGTTCAACACACTTTCTATTAATGGCCTTCTGGATGTGAAAGTGAAGCGGATTTTCTTAAGGAAAAGTCCTTTTTGTTATAGTGTTTGCATTGTACCGATGACTGTCCAAGACGGAAGGGAAAGACCCTCTTGGGTCCCCAGAACCTGAGTGCGGTCAGGTTGGACAGATCGGAAAAAAGTCCACAAAGGAAATTTAGGAAATGCTTTCACTGCTCTTTCATTCCAGTTTGGAAATACTGCTTGTAATGATTCTGCCCTGAAAGCAGCCATTTGCCCTTCTTGGTTTTATACATAACACATTAAGCCAAACTGGTTTGAACGGAGCCTTCAGGGAACTTTCAGAGGTAAAAATCTTAATAAAAGTTAACATGTTTGTTCGGATATGCCAATGCCATCGGTTTTCCCACAGTGTTCCACCTAAGGCAGAGGAGAGTGGACTGACCTCCCCTGTGTCCGGGGACAGGAGCAAGTCCAATATTGCTTGGAAGGTTTCTGTTTTATCTGAAAACTGTAAATGAATTTTACCTTTTATCCCATATTTGTTTTAATAAGATAAGGTTTTTAATAAATGCTACCAAGTAAAATGAGCCCTTCAGAAGGATACACCAGGTCATGCTGTAGCTTCCTCCTCATACTCCTTTAAGAGCCACAAGACATGCTTTCCAGATGAGTCCTGTAGACCCTCGTAGCACTGATGTAAAGACAGGTATATGAACACGAGTGAAAAGCCAGAGCCTAGTACCGATTTGACACTGAGGCTCAGTTTCTGGCCTTTGGGCGAATCTGTCTGTTGGCTTGCTAGCTGTCTGCTGCCTGGGGCAGCCAGTGCATTGGCTGCATTGCATGCCAGCTTTATCATGGGAAGGAATTTGATTTCGGTGGCACTGAAAAAGGATTGCTGTGTCCATCCAAAGGGAAGGGACTGTTCACACCTCCCCTCTCCTGTCCCAAAATGGCACATTGGATAGAGAGTGGCCACTTGACCTATCTCCTGCTCACCCTTGGGTATATATGTGGTGAGAGCCATATATTCGCACTTCCTAATCTTGCCAAACCAGGCCCTTCCAGAGAATGCCCCAAGGTGGATGGATCATTTTCTCACTCTTTCTGAGCAACCCCCGCAGAAGAAACAACATTCAGAGCCGTGTCACAACATAGGCTGTCTCGCTGGGGTCTGAAATTAAGCTGATGAAGTCACAGGATAAGACATTGTTTAGAAACATCTTTCATGCCTTATAAGTTAAAATTCCTCTCACAGGAACACAAGCAGAGAGCTCTTATGTTTTCCAAGACAGACTTCTTCCCTCTTGCTAGACTGTAAATACCGTACTTTCCTTTCACTCAGAGGCTCCAAATGATGCCACTCTTGTTATAACATAACCTATGGAAAGCTCATATCTGTTGCTAAAAAAAATAAATGGAAACCTGCACGCACATATTTGAGAAGAGTCTTTCCATTTCTGAAATCCCATGACTCATTTTTATGCAAGATTATCTGTTAAGAAAAAAAAAACACTTTTTTGGTCATGGTACATTATAATCGTTTCTAGAAAGGAGAGTGTCTATTTTTTGCCATTTTTGGCATGCAGAGATGACTGGCTTCATGGGAACAGCACAATTCTGTTTCCAAAAGTAAAAATAAACTGAATTTATGCACGTACATCTTTTAAGTATAGTCCTTGTATCTCAACCAGCAGGTCTTTGCTCAAAGAAGATAGAATGGAAAAGTCTAAGTGCTTTCAAATTTTGGTTTTTTCCATTTGAAAATTAAATAATCAACCCAGCCATTGTACATGTTGGGTCCTTTCCTTGTTCGGTGACTTGATTCGTAAAACTCCAGAATGACTGCGTTTGAGATTTTTGTTTTGAACTTAAAGAGAAACAGAACAGCATATTCCTTCCTGAGAAAAATTTGTATTTCGTGCGTTAGAAAAGAATGAAAAGCCATCTCCTGTTTCTGGAATTCCTCTGCAAAGGCGTTAAGTTCACTTGTTTTTAGGTTTTGATGACTACCCTACGTTTCTAATGGTTTTCCCTTACGAGTCATCCCTTTTTGCCCAGGATGTAATTGGAATCCCCCTTAAAGAGAGGATCCAGGTTTGAGTTCAGATCCCCTGCTCCCAGAAAGCTTTAGGGTGTGAGGTAATTGTGAGGTACATAGGGGACCAGTGGGCTAGCAAGGGACTGAATGAAGACTATAGTGTTGTTTTACAAGGGAAAGCTTGTAATCCTTTGGGGAAGGAAAGGTAAGTTTGGGGGTTGTAATGAACCCAGAGTCTCCTTGCCCCCATACCTTTATTTAGTCTCTTTTGCCAGACCACCTCTCAAAGACAGATTCTTGCTAAGTTTCTCACTAACTTGTCGAATGGGGAGAAATAAGATTGAATTTGTAAAACATTTTAATCACAGTATACTCTAAAAAAAACAGAGTTTTCTTACATTGGGCTTATATAACTCAACTCGAGTTAACAGTATTACTGGTCTATATCCTTAGTGGATTTACTTGGATACATAGAGGAAACTGATTTCCCATTAGCACAAAATTTGTCCATTTGGGTCCTTTCAGAACAGAGGTTCTCAAAATATGGCTTAAGGACCCCTAGGGAACCCCAACCTTTCCCAGGATCCATGAGGTCAAGCCTATTTTTATATATTTATATATGAATTCATACATAGGTAGATAGCTAAATAACCATTGTTACAATAATATTCTCTAATGAGTGTACGGTGGCGTTTTCTAGAAGCCACACAGCGTGTGATATTGCACACAGTGATTGACTGTAGAAGCAGATAAGAGAATGCAGCTGTTTTTTGTTAAGCAAAACTTAAAGAGATTTGCAGAGATGTAAAACAGGGCCACTCCTCGTACCTTCTGTGACTCCAGGAATATGCCGCTAGCCAACAAATGCCTGTACCTGGTTAATTTCCTTGACAGGATGCTCTGTGTGAAAATGTGGTGATGATCCATCGTCCTTCGGGTAAATAGCGCCTATTGGCAGTGGTGGATTAATGTGGATTAAACTGCAGGAGCCCCCGTGATAGGATGCTTCACCTTGGCTTCCTGCCGACAGTTGTCAGCCCTCCTGGTTTGCTCCTGACTTTTACGGGGTTTCCTGAGGTAACCATTGGAAAGATTTTATTACGTACCAGAAAGACCTCTCACAATAATTTACCTAATTTAGTCCTTCACCCTAACCTACCATCCCAATAAATTTTAACTCCAGCAGCATGGGGAGTGAGGAGCACATTACTTCAAAGCTTGGGGTCCATCTTATCGAAGGCGCCTTGCTCCTGCTAGCACTGGCCGAGCTCTTTCAGGAAACGGAGAAGGTATATCTAGGTCAGAGTTTACTTGGCAAAACCTCAGCTTTCTCCCCTAGCAAAGCTGGTGGAGCAGGACAAGCCTACAGTATTTGGATAAGCTCCTTTGAACTCTTTGTGGAAAGCAGTTTTTATGAGGCAGTTTTGCGTTAACACCAGAGGCAGCTCCTAGTAGATTTTCCCTCAACGTACTTCAAACATAGGTGATGCCAGGGGCGACCCAAGTGGCACCAGAAAGTCCCGGGAACTGCAGGAAACTTCAGAGGAGAGTCAGAGCTGAACTTGGCTTCTCATTATGAGGAGGATGGGAGGAATCCTGGCTAACCCTAGTGGGTTAGGACTGGTTGGATCCAATGGAACCTCCCTGAGTTCTGCCAGGATGGACAGAGGGCAAAGCTCATCCGTTCTCTAGACTTTCCCGATCTACCCCAGCAGCACAGTTGGGGTGGTCATAACTGGCCCCTGCCCACCTCCTAAGGCATTAAAGGCTAGATTACCACGTGTGAGTGTTTTCATATCCCTCGTGAAAAGTTATGAGAGCCTCTGTGAGTTTTTATGTTTTTGTTTGAATTGTTGAGGGGTCCTATTAATTCAGTGTAGCTAATTCTAAACGTGTGATACTCTGATCCAGTTGCTTAGTAAACACACTGGTTCAAGTATAGGCAAATTGACATCGGAAATGCATTAATTGGTGAAGTATTGACCTCCTACTATGTTCTAGGCGTATCATAGATATTCAGTGCTGAGAATATTGAATATTTAAAATCGCAGTATTTAAATATTTAAATACTGAGAATATTTAAATACTAAATATTTAAATACTTATTTAAATAATTAAACACTTGGAAGAATCTTCCAGATTATTGAGAATCACCAAGTTGTTTGTGTGTTAATATTCTTAAATTGGTCTCACATGCTTATTAAAGCAAGTTTTCCTATAGCTTTCTTGAAGTACCCCTTTATTAGCGACTTGATTTACTGTTTGTTCTTGGAAACCGCAGCATTGCATCTGTGTTGTGGTGCTGTATATTGGGGAGGCTTGGCGGATTTTCCAGCTTTGTTAACAGGTCCATCACTGCTCTTTCAAAACTCTTAAATGATCTCTACTCTTTCTACCTTATATGTATTTACTGAATATTATTTAATTTCTGCATTAATAAGAACAGTGGTTTTAAAAAGCTATGGCTTTGACCATAATTATCTCACTATAACAAATTTTTTTTCTTTTCAAATTAAATTGTATTTTGTCAAAGTAAATATGTGTCCACACTTTTAAAAGTCAAAGACTTTTCAACATGTCTGAAAATAAAAACCAGCAGTCTCCTGCCCCACTCTTCCCTACCTCTGATTCCTGCTCCTCCAGAGGCAACCACTTTCAACACTTTTGACTGTTTCTTTGATTTGGAGGTATTTGCCTCTCTGTTTCTTTAAAAAAAAAAAAAAAAAAGTGCTATTTCTTGCTATCGTTTGACTTCCTAGTCCCTCGCCTTCTTTTTCAGTATAGTTATATTGCCCTTTTTGGGTAAATCAGAATTCAGTTTTTACATTATTATGACTATGTCAACAGCATTCCCAGTGAAGCTGCTAGGTTACTATGTTTCCTTTTTGGCTTCTTTTTTCTCCCTGGACTTAGTAACTGCTTTGATTATTGTTGTTTGCTTCTTTTGCTACATGAATATTCCCATTTAATCTTCAAACTCTTACTTACTTTCATCTTTTTTTACTCCAAGTTTAGTAAGTCCTTAAAAAAGTTTTTTTCTATCTGCCTATTACTAACTTATCCACAAACTCTTCTCTGTGTGTTTGAAAATGTATGAAGCAGTTTATCAGTGTTAGGATTCTTCTTGCAAGTTCTTCCCCCGGGGTGCCTTCTGCTCCTGTCCGGACGGACTGCTCTCTAGAACACTCTAGAGCCGGTGCCCTGGTGCTCAGTTCTGAGTTTCTTCCATTGGTTTGTTTTGGTCTTTTTCTTTCATGAACAGAGACAGTTCTCAGGTGGTTGTGATTCTTGACTGTCTGTTATGCTCTCCTTTAAAGTGGAGGCACTGGTGAGCACGCGGGAGCCCTGTGCGGGGCCTGGGGCCTTCCCGGGGAGGGGAAGCCGGGGCCTGCTGCCTCTGCCCTTCTGTTCTGAAGGGGATGAGAAACGGACCTGCACGTCTAGCTGCTGCTTAGGCTGTTAACCCATCTTCCTGTTCTCACCACCCCAACACCCTCACCTCCCTGTTCCTCCCTTTTTGTCTCAGGCCGTCACGGCTTCTTGGTGCCCCATCTTTCTGAAATTTGGTGGGTTTTTCCGTACTAATTAGCTTACTGCTCTGTGGCTGCCACTCCCTCAGGCTTACATTTCAGCACCACATGTCCATCTGCTTTTCAGCTTCTAAAATATTGTTGACACCTTCTCTTTATCCTTTTGGATTTGTGCCATTTATATCCCTTTGCTTTTGCTTTAGAGACGTCTCTGGACTAAATCTGTCATATTTAATCAGAAGTCCTATAACTTGGACTTTTCACTAATTCATTCATCCTTTCTTGATGTCCTTTCCCCTCACATCCAACCAGTAGTTCTGAATTAATGTGGTTTTACCGAAATCCACATCCGTTATTTCTGCTAAAACATTCTTTAAGTTTGGTGGTAGTAAGAAATTAAATAATAACGTTATTGCTGACGATTTCTGACCTGACGCAGGCATTGTTCTAGGGACTTTACATGTATTTTCCCGTTTAATCACCACAGCAACTTCTAAACAGCATCTGGTTGGGCAGTCAGCAGCCCTTCCTTCCCAGGAAGGTTTAGAATGGGTCTGGTGAGAAGTCGTTGCTACTCCCAACCCCAGCTTTAAGTCTGGTCTTGGTCTTTAATCTCTCATTCTGTGTGTTGTAAAGAAAACAGGTTGTAGAAGGCTCTTGTCAGATCCCAGGGACATGAAAGAAATAGCACACCCCACAGTAGTGACATGGCCCTGTCACCACCCCTCATGGAACCATAAAAGCTATTCAGAGGGGCCGGCAGCTGGTGAGCGACTGTACTTAGATCCTGGGTGCTGATGGGTGTTTTGTAGTTTCCAAGGGAAGTTGCTGAAAGTTTTCTTATCTTGACACTCCAAGGGCAAGAGGTCTTTCTTCAAAGAGAAGCACTCGTTTCAGAAAGAGATGTGGAAAGAACATAAAATCACAGCTCTTCCCCAGTTCTGGAGAAGAAATGGGAAGTGGCACTGTGGTAGCCAGTGTAAAAAGAAACCAAGTGTTTGCAGGAATCAGGACGGGGTTCCCGCAACACTCTTTGGTCCCCACATCTATAAAACAAGGCCAGAGGGCCTGTGGGAGGCAGACAGCCCTGGACCTGAGTCATGGCACTGCTGTTTGTCAGCTGTGGCCTGGAGCAAGCCTGTCCGTGCCTGTCTCTGAGGTGAGAGTCCTCTCGCTCCTGTGGAGTGCGGACGGCAACGCCCGCCGTCGTGGGTGCTCACGTGGATTAGATGGCACGTTGGACGTAAAGCACTTAGCCTGCTGTGGGGCGTGTAGTTAGGACTCGAGAAATGGCGTCAGGGTCCGAAGTCTTTCTGAATACGTATTGAGCGTAAGTGAAATAGGGATTATGTCTTCACCGGTCATCTACACTCTGTCCCTGAAAACATGCTGACCCCTTGCTCTAGTCTACAATGCCAAGTTCACATGCTGTGTTGGGTTTCTGTCCCTCCTTTTCTCTTTCTTCACACGGACTAGACATTAAAGTCAGGCCCACACACTGGTGCTAGTCACGGGGTTGCAGTTGCTGGGTGGGAGAACTCACCTGGGCTCTCAGCCTTTGTGTATGAGAACCCCTTTGAAAAAGGTGTGCAGAGGCCACGAACTCGCTCTGAACCCACTTGTGAAGAGCAGGTGATCCCAAACTATTGTTAGTGTCTGCTGTAAATGATATGCCTCTGGGTTCGAGCAGAGTTCAGCCAGAAGCCCCACATGACATGGAAATCTGTCCTGGAGCCAGGTTTGTCGGGTAAAAGTTATGTAGCGAATGTCTCCAAACATTGGCATCTGTTGTCTGCCGAGGCTAGGACGACTGGGAATGATGGAGTGCTTACGGAAATTGGGACGGGGCATGCGACCCTGTGACAGCTGACAGACGGTTCCAGGCCACTGTTGCTCATCCAGCTTTTTTGATAAACAGCTTTAAAAGCATTACGTGGTTTGGAAAGCATTCCTCAAAAACAGTTATATTTTCCAGACGCATGACAGTCCACTGTTGAGTATTGCGGAAGGGTTTTGAGTTGTAGAATCAGATCCCCCTTTGGTGGGGCCGTTGGAACTATTGTGGGCTTATCTGTGTGAGTCCCTCCAGGACGGCCTTCCAGCAATGTTATCGCGTAGGTCGGGGTCCCCTATGTCTGTTAAACAAGCAAAAAAGTGCTCTCGGGGTCAGGGCTGGAATTTAAAAGGAGAAACCCCTTATTTCATTTCTGGGTAGATGTGATGGGCTCTTTGAAGCGTCACTTTCATCGTGCACCCTTTATCTCGTGGCTTCCACGTAAGGAAAGGGAGAGAGAACAGCTTATTGCAAAGCTCTGAGCCTTTGAAAATGAGCTTCGTCTAGATTATAAATGTTCATTTCAGACTTCACCTTCCCATTTGTCCTATTTCCGGAAATGTAGCTCTTGTTGCCTTTTGCTCTTCCTGGGAGATCCGGGGTATCGAGGGCGAGGGAGGTGGCTCGCCGGGGAGTGGCGTCCGGGCTCCACAATTCATGTGGGACCTAGACTCGTACAGACCGTATGAGATGTACAAAGTGCTCCAGCGACAGGTTTTTTTTTTTTTTTTAAACTTTCACTGAATCCTAATATACCACAGGTTTTTGTTGTTTTTTTCAGTTTGGGGATAAGAGTCACGGGATTTTATTCTTAGTCCCAAAATGCAATGGTGGTGCTGACAGAGTAGCATGGAACATCATTCTGATTTATTGTGTCGAAGTGACAGCAGTTCACATTCTTTTAATCTGTCAGTGTAGGATCAGTTCCTCCTTGACTCAAGTCTCTGCAATCAAAATAACCTATCTGGATGTTCCCTTTGGGTATTGGAGGCAGCATGGCCTCTTGGCAAGAGGACAGGGTCATAAATCGTGAGACCATAACCCTGATTTCAGCCCTGACATCCCTCTGCCTTGTGGTCTTGCGCCAGCAGCCTTTTGTCCCCTCCCCAGGTCAGTCTCCCCACTTCAGAGGGAGTGTGGGGCATCCCGGCCAGGTCCTGTCTGCCTGGCTGAGGTGATAACTCCCTGAGGCATGGCACGGAATGGGCTGGCTTCGCCATCACGGAGGAAGCTGGGCACTGGGACGAAGCAGGAGCCCAGGCAGGACATATGAACGCTTGATAATATTTTCTAAAAATAAGAAGGCAGTAGGTTAATCTGAGGCAGTGTTGTACCTAAAATATTCCTGAGCAACCCTTGGCCTTAGGCTGAACCCCAGCTGGGCTTAGCACCATTTAAGTTGGTTACATCTAATCCCCCGAGGGGTTGGATCTGTGGCCATGCCTGCCCTGTCACTGCTTCAGCCCTCCCTCTGATTTCACCTCTGGGAAAACTAAAGTGGCCCGAGACGCGGCGATCTAGATCCCACGGGGGCAGCATGTGAGGACAGCCTCCATAACACGCAGCATCCAGGCAAACCCTCGTACGCAGACTGCTTCCCACACTCAGTCGTTGTAGAGGTACTTGAATGTGACGCAGCTTCTTTGAGCTGACGCCCAAGAAGTCAGTGTTTAAAAAACAAAACAAAAAAAACCCTTGACAGAGGCCATTTTGCATCAAGAATGGATGTGCATGGTATGAAAAAGCAAATTCCAAAACATATTCCCTTTTGGTTCCCAAACTAGTATCAAATTAGTCCTTCTTAGCCCTACCCACGATGCGAGAGTAAATAGCGGTGTCCCGGAGCATATGGAGAAGGTGGTCCGGAAAACACATGGGAGACAAGTGTGTGCAGCAGTGAGTCTGCTGAGCCGGCTCTGCATCCTTCTTCTGAGCAACCACATTCCCGCATTTTTGGAGTCGTGCCTCTTTGGTTACGTATGATTGTATGTCCCCAAATACAGTCATCCAAGTGACCCTGAGATAAAGTCCCACAGGAAGTGGGGGCATCCAGCTCACGGTGTGTCAGCTCTCACAGTCTGTCTTGGTCCATAAGAGAGTCTCGTTCTCAGTGGTGAGCTTTTCCAGATTTTAATATATCAGGGAATCTTGATGTATCTGGGCTCGCGATGGGCCACGGTGAGCCTTCAGAAGACCTGTTACGCACCCGACACCCAGTGGAAACTGGCTTTCTCTGTGGGTATTGCTGTAACCTGTGTGATGATGTGGGCGTGTGCAGGTGCTCTGGAGACTGCCCTGGGAGAGGTGAGGTGTTATTATGACTAAAGACTTCACTGAACCCTGAACTCGTACGTGAATAACCAGAGACAGATTGAATAGATTACACATTTTTCCGGAGAATTTCCTAAATTAGCCTACCTAACTTTTTCTTGCCCTTTCTCTTTCCTGACCAAAGTAGTTCTCTCTAACCTATATTTCTTACAAACCCAGAACAAATAGTATCCAGTGAAAGAAGTGCCATATAAACAGGGATTCTCAGTAGCTGGAGACAATTTTCTGTGATTCATTCATTCCAGGACACCTCCTATCTACCCAAAAAAGGTGCTTTGGGCTTTGGAATGACAGACTCATTAGCTCATCTCGAAATATCAGCACAGTGGATAAGGAAACCTTTGAGGAAAACATAAAAATGTGTGTACAGTTCATTCCAAAATAAATACATGGTTAGTTCCGATCAGGAGGCACCACTTTCACCTTCACGTTGGACGTGGCCCTCATTCGGAGCAGACCACTGGCCTCGCTAGACTCCATCGAAGAAGTGCATGTTGTTGCTAGTGTGGGATTTCTGGTTTTATTTCTAAACAAGCTTGGGCCCTAGCCTCGTACTGCACAACAGTGGCCAAAAAGACCAGCAGCGACTCCCCTCAGAGGCTTTCCTACCTGATCCTCTCAGCATGTCTTTGGTTTAGTTTTTGGCTTGGGTTTTTTTTTTTTTTTTTTTTTTTTTACACTCCTTTGTTCCTCCTACTCCTTCTTGCTCTATTATGCTTCGACTTTGGTTAGAAGAGTTCTGATAACATTCCAGATTCCCAGTAGCCTCATGCAGAGGTGGGCCCACTGAGACATAACAGACGACAAACCATGCTGGTTCACCTGCTGAACCGTGGATATGCAGCTCACCCCTTGGAGAGCCTGGATTCAGCTCTGGCATGACCCCCTTTCTGGCCGTCAGATGGCATCCTCTGGAGTGAGCGGCAGATGCACCCTTCCGGAGCCGTTCTGGGAATGCTGTCCTTTTGGGTTAAACTCTAAAACTGAAGTGAAGGCCTGCCCATCGGGTTGACTGTTCAACCCTTTATATACTAATCAGAGATGCTAAAGATCAAGGATGGAACACGTGGGCAGACCCGGCAGGTCTGATGCACAGGACCTTCTGTTTGATTCCATGACACTGGATCCCCCGTGCTTGCCTCCCTTCTGTGCATCCCAGCCTTGTAGCCAAGGACTGGAAAATGAGTTTACTTTTTCCTGCATTAATATTCTTTTATTTTTTTTTAAAGATTTTATTTATTTATTTGAGAGAGAGAGTGAGAGAGAGTGAGAGAGAGAGAGAGCACAAGAGGGGGTAGCAGGAGAGGGAGAAGCAGACTCCCTGCTGAGCAGGGAGCCCGATGCGGGACTCGATCCCGGGACTCCAGGATCATGACCTGAGCCGAAGGCAGACGCTTAACCAACTGAGCCACCCAGGCGCCCCTGCATTCATATTCAAACTAAGACCAGCTACTAGTCAGTGTTTGCAGTCCCATCCCCTGCGGGACCTGGGAAGACTAGAGGATGGCAGTGGGTTGTGGCTCCTTTTAGTGTCTTGGCTCTGGGAAGGCCAGGCTTGCCCCCATGGTACCCCCGAATTCACGCGTTCGCCTGGAGATGTGCCCCAGGAAGGCCTGGCTGCCATTTCCTAGACGTTTCAACAGGGATCAGACTGCAGGTTTTGCTTTCATGAGAACGAAGTGCAGTCGTCCATCCAGGAGCAGCTCCGGGCCTATATGTAGGGCCCAGGGCCTGCTGGGATGGGGTTTTACACTTGGGCTGTCCTTTTGCCCTTCCACTGAACTCTTTCATTTCAGTCATGAGCAAACAGCCAGTGCCTGAGCTAACAACCCTGCAGTCCTCCGAAGCATGGCTCGCTTACAGTACCGAACAAAGGGAAGGAGGGCCGCGTGGGCCGGCCCAGGCCAAGGAATGCGGCTTCAGGGTTCTGCTCCATAAATTTAACCAGCACGACGAAAAGGAGATAATATGAGCCTTCGTGATGATCTGAAAGTGGGAGGTTCTGTGTCCCATTGATTGCGGTCTGGCCCAGTGCCAGGCCCAAGCCTGACCGACAGTTGAACCATATCGTTAAGGCGTGTAACACAGCTCGAGTCTTGTACTGCCGCCAACGAGTACATGTCCACAGGGCAAACGTTTATAAGGAGCTGAGGCGGCTGTCCTGTTTAACCCTCTCACACCATGTGTAATAGACCCGGCTGCCATTCAGAACTTGCCGTCCGAGGTCAAAAAGGAAAGCTAGCACACTTCTTTTCTCCAAGCAGAGCTTTTCAGGACTAGGGGGAGGGAAGAGATGCTGTCTAGAGAGGGTTTCCCTCGGGAGAAGAGAAGCAGTCTACCTCCTCCCCCCATGGCCAGAAACGGGACACCAGAGCGCTTTATTCAAAGTAGCTCTCTGTTTGCGGTATAATGTTGCCGCGGGAAGTGGGGCTGACACCACAGGAAACCTACCCGTCTCGGCAGCGGTGGCTGGATGCCGACGGCCGAGCGTGCTCCTCGAGCGGCCGAGATGCGGGACGATTCTGTTTCCCTTCCCTGCCACGCAGCCGCCTCGAAGGCTGGTGAAGGCCGGTGGTCGCCTCCCTCTCGGGCTTTCCAGAGCTGAGCCCAAATGCAGACACAGAGCAGGTGGAAGGCTGTCCCGTGGGATGGCCTGTTAGGCCAGGGCGCTGGCTGTCAGAGGCAGGCCACCAGGGAGGGCGTGGGGGAAAAGGGGGCGCCACCACAGCCAGGCCTGCAGACGCCTGGGTTTTCACGGTAACGCTGCACAGAGTAAATGCAAGACAGACACGGCTTCGGGTGTAAGTAGTAGACGCCGAGGAGGAAAGCACGGTCTGTCTTCCGAGGACCCTAGGAGAACAGTGGGTGAAGGGTGTAGTTTAGAGCTGTCCATCCTTTGGCCAAACTGGGGGCCTACATGTCCTATGTCCACACCGTCCAGCAAGACATACATTCCTGTCATTTCCAGAGAGCTTGTCTGCAAGGGACAAGGCATCGGAGGTGGATAACCCGTGTCCCGGCTGACAGTGCTCCAGATACTGAATGCTTATGTGTGCCACACACTATTTTCGGCATTTTATTTTTGTGTATTACTGCCATTTCTGTTTCATTTTCACAGCAACCCAGTGAGGTGGGCGCTTTATTTTCCCCATTTTACAGGTGAGAAACACGAGGCGCAGAGAGGTTACGTGACTGATCTAAGATCGCAAAGGTAGTGAGAGGGAACCAGAATTTGAATCCTGGCACACATTCCTAACTTCTCTGCTCCTTTTGGATCACCCCTTGTTCTCTCCCATCAAAAGACCTCATGGATTTAAATCTGAGGCTTCTTACCAGGTCTCATGATCCACTTCCTTTCGATTCTTGGCCATGAATATGGAGTGTGGGAATAGGCTATCTGCCTCTGACCCAGAAGATATGGGGAAAAATGCCAGTGCAGTTGTGTGTGTGTGGGGGGGGTAGTTTCTATAAACTTTGGATCTCATGGTGTGGAGGATGCTTATCACATTCATTATCCCCCTCCAGCTTAACCCCGAGACAGTGTGAGAGGACCACAGGAGACCCTCGCCTGCCAGTATCCATGCCTGGGGAACCTGGTCACTGAACTTTGTGTCCAGGAGCTGTCCCAGGCCCTCCTTCCCACACCCCCACCCCGCACCCCGCCACCACCACCAGTGAGAAACCACTGCAGCCTTCCAGTGCAGAATTTGTCAGTTTCACCAATGGCGTTGATCCATCCTGGCTCCGCCTTATCTTTGCTCTGCCATCCAGCAAAAGCTATTTTCACCTGCTGGTCACCTGGGAACTCCAGCTGCTACACAGAACAGGAAGCCTTGGAAGAGACTGTCCAAGTAGTATGTGCTTAGCATGCTATAACCTCCTTTTCATGGCCAAGGATAGCTTCTGCTTACTTTGGTGCTGTGGGGCCTGGAAAAAAAAAAACTGCTTTTAGGGGTAGGAGAAGCACCTGGCCCGCCCTGAGGTCATTGGATTCTCTTTGGTCATGCTTCTATGGTCAGGGTGCTTCAAAAGCCTGGGTGGAGCTAACTTATGGTGTGGACTCCACAAAATGATTGCTAAACCCAAAGTTCAGCAGACCTTGGTACTAGAGGTCTCTTAATGGGGCACCTGTTTGGAGGTTCTCTTTGTCACATATTTGAATGCATTTGGCATCAAGGAGCTATGCTGTACCTTTTGAAGTATGCAGAGAGAAATGCTAAGGGAGTGGTGAGCAGTTAAATTGTAGGAAGAAATTCTGCTTTTTAAAATTGTTTCTGTTCGGTTTAACAATGATTGAAGATGCCATGAGGTAGCCAGATGATCCACTAGCTGGGATTTATAGAAATTCTTATCTGCAAAAATTTTAAGACAGAGAGAGTATTAGAAAGCTTCAATGCTTTATGTACCATGCAGAAGGAAGTCTGGTCCAAGCGTTTTGCATCTGAGTGATCCTCTGGAAAGGGGGACGATGAAAAGCAGCTGAAGAGTCACTTGCTTTATGTGTGACTCACCCTCCTTTATCTGCATCAGGGTTGTCCCAGGCCTGCCCGCTTCTCTCCACCCCAAGGAGCTTGGTCTTTGGAAAGCCACATGCCTACTCTCCCGATCTGCCTCCACCTCGAGGTCCAGAGAGAGTAACCAACACTCAGCTGGCAGGAGAGGCTAGAATAGAGGTTTTGTGTGTGCCGTTGGCAGGGTAGGGAGAGGTGCCGTCACCCCTGCTCTGGGTAGACTCCCAGAGGCACCTACTTTTCCCAGAGGTGCAGTGAGGCTCAGGCAGAGAGCCTGGTGCTGACTGCTGATGGGTCTGTGCTTCCCGCAGGCCTGTGTCCCGGTGCCTGGGGAGGCCGCTTGCCGAAAGCTCAGGGAGGGGTGGGCTGGACCAGATCCGAGAGGACTTTATTCTGCTGTCCCCTCTGTCTGAAAGGATCTAGCGTCTTTCCCCGCTGCCTCGTTGGCCCCCAGCAGGCTCTCCAACACATTTTGAATCCACATTTTTCCTAGTCCTGTAGAGGCAAGCCCCCGTCCGACAATTCAAATGGGTTCAGTCTTGTTGGTTCTTGTTTCCTAGGAGGACAAGGCGCGCTGAAGGTTTGGTGTCGACTCTGACCCAGGGGCTGCGTCTGATTTTTAGGAAGGCACAGAAATGCACCTGGGATGACCCCATGCCCTTTTCTTTCATTTTTTGAATTCTCACCACCTGGACCATTAATTCTGCTTTCAAAGGGGGATGGGGAAAGGAGAACATTTCAAAGCAAAACTGATTTGGTCTGTGAGCCGACTTGTCTTCTAGGTTGTGCTTCACCCTGATGAGAATCAGAAAGGACAGTCTATAAGCCCCTGAAATGCAATTTCCAGTGAAACCCGAACTTCACTCTAGTGGCTCTGCAGCTGGAGAGCCTCAAAACCAGTTCCAGATGTTCTCTCTCCCCGTGTTAGCAGACTGGGACTTTTGGGCAAACTGGGAGGCAGCATGCTCTTGCTTCTCCCCATTCTTAGAGTGCTCCCTGTGCAGTCCCTGACTTGCCTCACAGGGCTGTTCAGGCTGTTCAGGCTGTGAGAAGAAAAGGGAAGAAAGCCGTTCCAGACGAAGCCTGGCCATTCCGACTCCTCTTCCAGTCTGTGTCCAGCCCATGCCCGTGTACGGTGCGTGTGGTGATAGAAATTTGAACCCACTCATGCTTCGCTTTTTAAGTGTGCTTTAGACGTTTTGGTGTTTGTGCCTCACTGCACCCTGAATCATCTTCTAAGAGAATAGTTCTGTTGTTTGAGTTTAAAAATATGTACAAATGTGAGCTGCTGTGAAAATTCAAACGATGCATGAGCACTTACGGTGCATAGACACTGTTCCAAGGGCCTTGTGCAAGTTACCTCCTCACAGCAAGCCAGTAAGATAGGTACCCTCATTCCCATTTTAAAGAAGAAAGGAAAAAGAACTCAATTGCGCTGGCCATTGATAATCCCCAAAAGGCTAATAGTGGCCACCCTGGCAGATACTTCTGTGTGCATGGATGTACGTGTGCGTGCATGCACGTGTGTGTGTATATGATTTTACACGAACAGGAGCACAGACCTTGTTCACTCAACAGTGACCCTGGAACATCCTTCCATTCCAGAAGTAAATCATCATTTTTAACACTTATATAATATTAAATTGCATGTAATACACTTCCCTATTTTGAAATGCATGACACATTGCCTTCTAGGAAGTTGAAACATTTTGTGCTCCCACCCACAGTGCTTGAGAGGACCCATTTCTCCAACCCTCTGCCAGCCCTGGCTATTCACCTGTTCAAATTCCAGCCAAGAGTTTTATGAAGTAAATCCTACACTAAGAGCAAGGCATTGTGACTCTTTTAAGTCCCCGCCAACCTCATCTGAGGAAATGAATGTTTCCATGTTACTGCGTGCATTTCTTTGATAATTAGGAGTGCGGAAGCATCTTTTCCTACTTCCGTTGGCCATTTGGATTTCTTGTTTTGTGAATTCCCTTTGCATATTCCTCACCCCTTAACCCTTCCTATAGCCCTCGAGATCAGACTTTGTCTCCCTTTTTAGTGTTTGGCTTTGTCTCCTCTCCTCCTGTCTTGGCCCAATCCTTCTAGTAGTTGTCATTTAATCCATTTCTCATCCATATTAGTACATATCTTTCTTCCAAATATTAATGAAATTTGGATTAGTCACTGTATGAATCCCTGTAAGTTAATGTCTGCACCTTCACTTTATGAAAGGAGAGCTGTCACCTCTCATAGTTCTTCAGTCAGTTGCTTTAACATTGAGAATGAGACTTCAATCAAATGTTTTAGGATTGTATGTGGTGTGGTCTGTTAGCCAGCTTTTATCTTGTTCGTTTCCTCAGATTTCTCCGTATTTGATTAGCACTCGTTCCTGTTATAAAACTTGGCAGATTAGTACTGATGCTATACCTTGTTGCGTGCTCTGCCTGTAGGCAGGAGGACACTGCTTGAAGCCCCTCGTGCCCTCTGTGTGGTGCCAGACCTCTTAGCAGTCTCATTACAGATGCATTTTCTAGGTTTCTTCTCCACCCACTTAAAGGATGTCAGTCTTACCTTCCCAGCTGGACTATAAGCCACCTGAGGTCATGCTTCTGCCTTCACTGGTATCCCTCTAGGATCTCCAGAACACCCAACACAGTGATGGGTCAGAGTATTTACTCAAGAGATTTTCATCAGCACTCATGCTGATTATAAGTTTACTGAGTCCAAGAGAATCAGACCCAAGATCAAGTCTGGCTTTGCCACTTATCAACTGACTGGCCTTGAGCAATCTTGATAATCTCTCTAAGGCACGATTTTCTCCTCCATGAAATGGAATACTAATTTAAAAACTTCTATAAGAATGCTGTGAAATTAGCATGCCCCGTGTATAGTCAACACAATAAATGCAGCTGTGGGGACACAGTGTGGACCGCGGTGGCCCAGCCGTCTTCGTGTAGTGTCTCTCACGTAAGGTTGATGGGGAAAATATGGAGGTAAGAGAGCTGGTTGAGGTGGCAGGACACTGTTTTTCCTTGGAGTATCCTTAGAGGCTCTTTATGCTCCTCTCTGTAAAGACTCGTTGTTGAGTCTGAATCTGGTTTTTCCCAACACGGAGCCTTATAATCATTCAGGGACTCAACACGATGCCACAAGTTTAAAACATGCCAATTTCTCTCTCATGTGTGCCAGTTTTTCTTAAATGGGAGTATGAGTGCCTGTGCTTATGCGTGTGCGTGTGTGTGTGTGAGAGAGAGAGAGAGAGAGATGCTTAAGAAATAAAGATGGGGTCAGATTTTGCTTGGCATGACAACTGTCATCCCTGGTAGCCTCTAAGCATTTTACCAAATGGACATTAATTGGTTTCCTTCTGTTCTATTTTTATTTTGTAGTCATTTTAATGTATATGGAGCCAGCCCCTTCAAATGAGACATTTTGTCATTAAAACATGTTATTTAGGTTAACCGCCATGGGCCCAGCTTCAGCGGCGTTGAGGACCATGAAGGAGGGGTCCGAGTGCTTGTTCCCCCATGACCTAACCACAGCCGTCTCTAATGCACATGTGCCCAAACCCAGGCCGCCGGCAACCATGCGTTGTCTGCATTGTGAGCTGGGCACACCCGCCTCCTGGTACCAGCCCCTGCCCCTCCTTGCCTGCCTCCAGTGGCCCTCAAGCCTGCTGTGGCCTGTGGGACGAGAGCCCTTCTGGCCCACGTCACCCTCGTGCGCTGATTAGACAGGAATCCACAGATCTGTTGAGTGCGGTGTTTAATGTGACACAGATGTGGGACACACTGCAGAGCTTTCTGCTTTACAAATTTTCAGCTTTTTGCATTTCATCAGTGTTGCTTATTATTTACAGAATGTAATTTGAGAAAGCAGAACAGATTGTAATTTTTAAAAAAAAGGTTTGGGGGGTGATGGGGCCGCAGGGGATCTGGGAGAAAAAAAATCCAGTAGTGTGGAATGTTGTTTGCTGTCCAGACCAAACAAACCAGTTTGCCAAGGGTTGAGGGACTATGGCAATCAGTCCCATTCATGTTCACACTGGCAGCACTTAATTATAAGGCAGTGTGACCTTCTTATCGCCAAATAAGGAACAATCTTTTGTCACCGACTTGAACGTCATGGCACCAGGCAGACACGCAGCTTTTATAGAGGCCCCGCAGGGTATCACGGAGCTGCTAGCTTGTGTCCTGCTTCCTTCCTGTCCAAAGAGGAAGGACACCACAGAACCCACTCCCCACTCAGACACGTGGATGTTCTCCTTGCCTTATTCCTGATCTGGCTTTATACCCAGCCGCTGTGGCAAGAGCCAGAACAAGAAAAATCTCTTCTTTTGCCTGAAAAATCCGAGATATTCTTGAGGCCACCAGAAGGATGGGCCAGAGCCAGTCTGACACAGTTCAAAGAGAAAGTGCCGTCTCTTGTTGGTAGAGGGGCAGATGTGACTAGAGGTGGCCCTGGCTTCTGAGAAGGCTCAGCCGCAGGTTCAATTTGATGACAAACAAAAAAGCATGAGCTGGTCAGCAGGAAGATGAGGAGGAGTGGGTGACTGGTCGATTCCTTTCTGGTTCTAGGTCAAAAGAGACTAAAACTTGGGACTGAGCTCATGAAAGCCATACATTAAAAAGTCTTTGAAGAACGTTCTCCCTGGAATTTGAGCTAGTGCAGAGAATCGGTCACCTTGGCCGGAAGGTTCTGAGCTGTGTCAGCGCTGAGTGTCGAGACTAGATGAGACTGGGCCTCTGAGCAGCTCCCAGAGTGCCAGGCCCCACTCTTTCCCTCTGCTGGAAAAGTGCGCATGGTGCACGGTCCCCCAAGGCCACCAGGCAGCTGTCCAGTGGCTCCCTGGGAGAACGCCACCGAGACAGTAACTTTCTGACGGGCCCTCGCGTGCCTGTGCTCCAGGGGTTCCTGGGTTGTCACCAAGTCCCCGCCTCTCTCCGTTGTTGGGGCTTAGACCCCCCACCCCCTCCCGCTCCCTTGGCCTCAGTAGCTCAGCCTGCTCCGGTGCTAACACAGTCTCGGGGCCATCGGTCTGTGCATCCGTGAGTATGCCTGGGCCAGAGACTGTACTAGGGGCTGGAGTACAGCAATGCGTAGGACAGAAAACCCGGGTTCCACGTCGCTTCTGCTCAGCGCTTAGCTCGCGCTCCAGGCCACGGCTGGCTTCAGAATGCGAGCCCCCTCCCTGGAAGAGGTTGGTGGCTGCAAAGGGGGGGGGCTGTCATCCTCCCAGGGTCTCAGTGTGACACTCTACCACCTCCAGGCTACACTCAGGGCCTGAAGCAGAGCCTTTTTATCCCCGGGAGTGTGGAAGCTGTGGGGAAACTTTGATTCTTGTGACAGTTGTTGGTTAATCTTGTGTCTGGTCCGTTTTTGAGGCATCTTCTCGCATTCCCTCTTTCTCCTGTTCCACGCTCCCCCTCCCCTGTACTCTGCCCGACGGTAGAAGGTCGTATAGAACTTCCAGCCTGGATGAACGGGTGGTCTTGAAAATCACAAGCAGCCCCTTGGTGGGCTGCAGCACCCCATACCTGCTCTGCTGTGGTCACGAGGGAGGCCCTTCGCACAAGAGTGGGGAGGCCGTGGGCAGGGGGTGGGTGATGCTGAGGGCACATCCGCAGCCCCTCTTCAGGGCAGCTCCGGTTTCAGGTGTATTCAGGTTATCTTACAAACGTCATTTAGGGTAAGTGTTGTGCCACTAAAACTGTCTTTTAAAAACCTCTGTTATGATGAATTTTATTAATGGCAATGTTCTAAAACTCCCCATTCCAATTGTCAGAGTTTGCCATTTGGTGTAATTTAATGAGCTGCGAGGTGGATTAGCTCCAGCTCTTTAAGGACAGTTCGTGAAGCACACGGGGTGGATGGGGTAGGCCAGGTGAGTGCACACTCCGGCGCTGTTCCTTCAGCAAATGCCTGTGCGTCCGAACATTTGATGTACTGCTTCTGAGTCATTCGTACATAGTCACTAAATCATGTTTCCGTAGTGTTTTTCAGGCTTAAATTTTAAATCTAAATTTTAAAAGTTGTGCATTTTGGTATTTTCCATTGAATAAACACCCAAGCATTCTGAATAGGGGCAGGGGAGAGGGAGACGACTGGCACGGACTGTGTACCAGGCACTGTGCTGTGTACTTTCCATATGTTAATTATCTCACATTATCAACCAACCAAGTAAGTATCGTATTCCAATTTACTGATAAACAAACTGAGGCTGCCAGCAATCTAGTAACTTATTCAAGATCACTCAGCTAATAAGTGAATGGACTGGGATTTCAGTCCGTGTTTGTCTTTTTTCAAAGCCTTATGTTCTTCTCTATACCACCACTCTCCTAAATTTCATCTCTCTCTTAAAAGAGATCAACTTTGGGGAGAAGGTAGATAATATAAAGATAAAAGAAGGAAATTAGTAATCATTTGCCAGAAATCAGTCTGAAAGGATCTGGTTTATTTTGTTTAATCAGCTTGTTATCCTTAGCATTTGCATTTTGGAGCCACAAAATCAAGTTTACCAGGATTGTGTGCTTTGGCCCAGGTGAAATATTTTAGGATTGACATTTGAGGTGACAGGTTAGCAAGGAATTTGCCGGTGGCTTGAGAGATTCCTGTAAGCACTGCATTCTGATTCAGAACGCTGTGTTTTAGAACACAAACAAAGCTTGTGTTGGTCAAATACCTCGTTTTTGTAATGATGTTGAAAGTTGCATACCACTTTATAAGTTGTCTACTATTAAAAAAAAAAAAAAAAGCAAAGCAACCCCTGAATGCGTACAGAAAGGCATTTTAGGAAATCCAGGCTATCAGGCCATTATCTCACTATAACATTATCCACTTGATTGGAATTCTTAATGAAGCCAGCCGGCTTTGCCCCTCCCCCAGCCTCATGAACAGGTAGGCTCACCCCCAAGGCAGTTAGTTGCCTCGGACGGGGGGGGGGGGGGGGGGGGGGGGGGGGGGGGGGACTTTCAAGTAGCGTTGTTCTTAGAGGTTAAATCCCAGTAGGCGTATCTATTGGCATGAGTCCTACCAGCTGTCACAGTTGCAATGTCATGGGGTCCCCAAAACATGTGTTGGGTTATAGGAAGCCTTGACCCCTATAAACAAGTCAGGTGCGAATCCCACTGATGGGAGAAAGCCCAGCCCAGGAAATGTTGTCCCCACTGCAGGATGTCAAATTACTGAAAACTTAACAGCGATAGGAACATAGTTGCTAACGATTTCATGAATCAGCATCTTTCCCACATTTTTCAATTGTGACAGTACAATGTGGATTTTGTGTGTTACACATACAACTTCAGAACTCTAGAGAGAAGGAAGTAGAATGTTAACAAGAAAGCAGAAGGAAAAGGGAAATATTTCTGTCTGAAGCAGTTTCCCCAATAAGAAAACTAAGTGAGGAAGACTGGCTGTTGGACCATAGTCCATCCCGGCTTTGGCGACCTAAGCTAGGTAAGGGCCCGCCTTGTGTACCCATGGCGCTCTCCACAGGCACATCCTCTTCACCATCACCATCATAGGCAGCATTTCGTTGATTGCCTATCACATACCAGGCACTGTTATGAGCGCTTAGATGCATTATTTACTCCTCACAACAGCCTCATTATTATCATCCCCATTTTACAGATGAGGAAACCAAGGCCCCAAGAGGTTACACAACTTGCCATAGGTCACAATTTGTAAGTGGTGGAACTGGGGTTCCAACCAGGCAGCCTGGCCTCTCCCCCGATGCCCCCCCCCCCCCCCGCCCCGCCACATTAGAATTGCTTGCTTTTGTTTATCTTCTACGTTAGATTCCAGCAGGGTCGCTGGAAACTTGATTGTCTTCCCAAAGGCCTGGAGCTGGCCTATGCATGTGATAGCTCAGGAAAAGTCATTACGTGGGGTGGGGACATGGGGGTAGAGGCGGACACACACCATTCGCAAGGCTCTGAGCAAGCTCGTTTTTCTGGCTGCCTTAGATTGGATCCTCGGTTTCATTCTGCCCAACCTATTTTTTCGTGTTTTCAGAATCCAAATTGTCGTAGCAAATATTTGGTGCAATTTTCTGGGTTCAAGGTTTAGTGCGGCCAGAGCTCAGCAGTTATTATTAAACCAATGGATTGAATGCTGTCTCTGAGTGGGTTCTAGAAAGTGGATTTCTGTTTGTCATGGAACTCTGGGGAAGAATTTCTCATGTAAACTGAGCCAAACTTTAGAGGCTTTCATCCTCTCGTGGAATCTCCTCTGATTACAGTTTCCACTGAAAGGAGTAAAATCTGTGGAGGAAAAATGCTTTCCCACTTAGTCTTTGGAAGTGGGGATGGTAGGGATGAGAGGGCTAGAGGTCAGGGATAAGATGGAACCCATGGTGTGGTGGGCTTTCCTGAACTTCCAGACACTCTACCACAGTGGGTATCGGGGGCAGTTTTAACCAGTTTGTACGCTCCAGTGCAGAGTATTGTTTAGACAGACTGTTGAGTCCTTTTAGAGAACTGACAAATGTTTGGTTGAACCATTCAGTTGAGAATCCTGGTATCTTGTAGCTGTCATCCATTAACAGTATTTGAAGAGATAGTCTGGGTTGACCTTCTGTTCTGAGCTTAACTGTTTGTGCTCAGTTGAGCACACTATATATCTGTAAGATATTTAATTAAAACAAAAGTCTTGGACACACACATAAAGTAAATGCAGGCACAATCCATCACTCTGTTGGGGTCAGTACACACAGCCCCTGAGGAAGATGGCAGTCATCAGGCGAATAAACATTCTATTGTAGTAGGAAGTCACGTGTTTGACACATACACTTTCTCCTCATTTACTGATTGTTTTTGAACCTCCCTTGGTTGATAGACATTGGCCATGACAAATTTCTCAGCCGACTAATAGCTTAACTTAAGCTGTACAGGGGTACGGGCCTGTGTGTACAGCATCTGTCTTCAACTAATAGAGCTATGACATAGTTACTCATCATATAAGCGAAGAACAAATAATGGCTGGCCAACTGTTGACCCTCGGGCTGAAAGGCAAGATCAACCCAAGTGGAATTGGTTAGATCTCCTGGTGTCACCTTGTTTGGGTTTATTGCTGCTTAAAGAACGTGACATGAATTGTTTTCATTATCCTCATCTTTGGTTTGGGGCCTCCGGTGTATGTCAGATAGCAGTGGCCGGATGCAGACCTATTCTGTATCGATCTCGCTCACGGGCTGGATATCTGCTGTGTGTCAGCCACTGTATCAGCAGCCCCTTCCCTGGGGGAAGGGCTGTCCGTGCCGCACAGCCGACTCTCTGACATTTTCATGGAGTTCAAAGCTCAAGTTCATTTGGTGCTGACATTTTGGATTAGCTGGTTGAGTGGAAGGCCTGCTTCTTTCTATACACTGTGAAATTTATAAACCGCAGCAGCTGAGAGCTTAAAATGGCCGACAAACCCCCAGCTGGCAGCAATTAAATACACCACAGACCTTTGGCTAAACAAAGGTTTGTGGAGGCAGAGTTGCTGCATATGCGCTAAACGGACTCATGTTTTAAACCATCTTTTATGTCCGGTGTTAGTGAGAGACGCTGTCAGCTCCTGAGAGGTGAGCGGGCGGGTCGGGCGCCT
>NW_022589705.1:91660577-91776954 GCF_004348235.1 Phoca vitulina | reverse complement strand
CCTGCCCAAGAAGCAGCTGTCAGCTCCTGAGAGGTGAGCGGGCGGGTTGGGCGCCTCTTGTGTGATGGAGGGTCCACTACCCCCAGGGCTGTAGTGCCAAGACCCCGCCCAAGAAGCAGCACATCCCGACAGGGAAGGTGATCAAGGGAGAGGCAGTAAGGCAAGCCGGGGAGGCCGGAGGGTGGCCCAGCAGTGGTGGGCCAGCATACCTGAGAAGGTGACCCTTCGTCTCCAGTATCCACAAGCAAGGCTCCATGGCCACTCCATTTCTTGTAATGGGCACCATCATCCTTTAGGATGAAAAGGAACGGTGGCGATGAGAAGAAAACAACAGGAGGGGCGCCTCGGTGGCTCAGTCGGTTGAGTGTCTGCCTTCGGCTCAGGTCATGGTCTCAGGGTCCTGGGATCGAGCTCTGCATCGGGCTCTCTGCTCAATGGGGAGTCTGCTTCTCCTTCTCCCTCTGCCTCCCCCACACCTGCTCTTTCTTGAACTCTGTCTCTCAAATAAATAAAATCTTAAAAAAAAAAAAAGACAACAGGATGCCCATTTTATATCCATTTGAGCAGCAAAAACTTGAGAATTTAGACCAGTACTGTTTAACATGCAGTTTAAATTTAAATTAATTTAAATTACATTTTTTTAAAAGATTTTATTTATTTATTTGACAGAGAGAGACACAGCGAGAGAGGGAACACAAGCAAAGGGGGTGGGAGAGGGAGAAGCAGGCCCCCTGCCGAGCAGGGAGCCCGATGCGGGGCTCGATCCCAGGACCCTGGGGTCATGACCTGAGCCGAAGGCAGACACCCAACGACTGAGCCACCCAGGCGCCCCTTTAAATTACATTTTAAAAATTCAGTTCCTTGGTCACACTAGCAACATTCCAGTTGCTCAGTAGCCGTGTGTGACCAGCGGCTATGTTATTGGACCAGTGCTGTCCTAAGTGTAGGAAAGGATATAGATTGCGAGGCTCTCTTAGATGCATTGTTGGTGGCAGTGTAAATTTGAAAACAATTTAAATCATCTTGTTAGGTGAACATTCATGCCTGGTGATCCAGCAAATACCTCCTAAATATATATATACCCAAAGCAACTCTTGCCTCCATTCACCAGGAGACAATTTATAGGAATGTTCATAGCAGCCTGTTTGTAATAGCAAAACCTGGAAACAATCTGTGTACCATCTACAGGAAGACGGATGAATGATAGTGTATCCATACAATGAAATGATAGTAATAAGCAGGTACGATAAATGGATTATAGATGCACACAAAAGAATGGCCGAATCTTAGCAGCATATGACTTAGAAGGAAGAAATAAGTCCCCAAAATAAGGAGGCAGCGACATCCTTTTTCAAAAGACTAAACAACTAAAACCAAAGAATATAATGAGACGATACCAGAGCACATGTGGAGATGTAATAAGACCACAGGAAGAAGAGACGCAAAGGAATGATAAGGGCAAGATTTAGAATAGTGGCTGTCTCAGGTGGAGGAGGAACGGGGGGCGGGAGGCAGAGGACCACACAGAGAGATTCAGGTTATGGGCAGTGACGGCATTTTTGTGTTGGGGTTGGTGGTTTCACAGATGTTTATTATACCATTTAAAATAAAGAAAAGGCCAATGATGACAGTGGGCCTTGAACTGAGGATAATGATGAGCCTCCTAAAGCGCAGTTTACAAGAGAATAGAGTCCTTTCCTTCCACGTGCTCATAGGCTCCCAGGGAACATGAATACAGGAAAGCGACTTAAGAACTGTCACTCAGAAATAGACACGCCGCGTTCCTGAGTCGCAGCGGATGAACAAACAGGATTGCTATTACCTACAGCCACACTGGTTCCAGAGGGTTATTTGAATTTAGAGTGCCATCAACAGATGGAGAAAACCGTTCCATCACCCAGTGGCCTGCACTGGAGAAGATCATTTTAAAGTTTTTTCTGGCTTACAAGGTTTGAAAACACTAGCTTGTGGTTTTTTGTTTATAATTATTTGATTAAGTTTGGTACCAGATTTGTTCACACACAGTGATTTTAAGTGCACACACACACACACACACACACACACACCCCACCCTGCAGCCTCCAACTTGGGCTTTAGAAGTTAAAATTTTAGGTGAGTTTTGGAGAAGAAAGGATAGTTTTTCAACAGCAATGAAGCAATAGGGGATTCTGGGAGGAATTCCTTTAACCCCTTTGTGCTCCTAGTAAGAGTATCACTGAACCACCCCTTCCGGCAGCCCCTAGAGTTGCAAGACTATATGGGGAGACTGTTTCCTTCCATGGCAAAGCTGAACTCTTCTTCTTCTTCTATGTCCATGTGAGAAATGAGCCTTGAATGCCACAGTGAGTTCCTCCAGTCAGCAGTATTGGAACGCTATGCCCAGCCTTCCTTGATGATTGGTTGGTCACAGAATGAAGACCTTGGAAGTGGGAAGACACTTTGTAACCTGTGGGGAAGATAGATAAGAAACTTAACAGATAGGGGCGCCTGGGTGGCTCAGTTGTTAAGCATCTGCCTTCAGCTCAGGTCATAATCCCGGCGTCCTGGGATCGAGCCCCACATCGGGCTCCCTGCTCGGCAGGAAGCCTGCTTCTCCCTCTCACACTCCCCCTGCTTGTGTTCCCTCTCTCGCTGTGTCTCTCTCTGTCAAATAAATAAATAAAATCTTTAAAAAAAAAAACAGATAGGCAGTGTTTACGCACAAGGGAGCTACTCAACTTTCCTGTTCTCTGGTGTTTGGGTATGCTTATAGTTTACTTCAGAGATGTGTTGGGAGTGGAGGTGAGGTTGGGTCAGTGAAATTTGGGGAGGATCCTGAGGGATGCCATGGAATAAAGAAATAACTGTATGCACCGGACAGCTATTTGATAATGTGATAACACGGGGCATACTTACGTTCTCAACTATTCTATAGTTGTTACAAGATGTCATTTCTAGGAGCTCAGGTCCATAAACAAGCCTCCTTTCCTTGACTTCTCTGGCTTCTTTGGATCCTACCAGAGGGATTTAGGACTCTTAATAAGTCTTCTTCTCATTGGTAGTAGGTTGTTCCCACTTTGGGTACTAATGAAAAGATTGTTTCTTTTAAGGAAAATACATGTGTTAGCAAAGACATTAATTTCATGACCGTGCCTTCCTGCTCCTTCCTTGGTTTTGATCAGTGGACTAGTATAAACACACCCTTGATCTTTCTATCAGGAAGATATGACTCTAGCTGGTTCACATTTTGCCTTAACTTCATTGACCTCCAAGGCTCAGAATCTCTGGTCTTCAAACTCTCCACCAAAGTTTGTATACCCCTTTACTTTTGAGTTGCATAGTTAAAATGGCCCTTATGCCTGCCCCCCACCCACCCACAAATGCATTCATTCATTTACTCAACTAATGTTTATTGTTTTTCAGCCATGAACTGGGTACTGTTCTAGATCCCAGGATAGCAGTGAATGAAACAAAATCCTTTTCATGAATGTTCCAGATGGGGTGCCAAGCAATTAAACAAATGTTTTATCTAAGTGGGATGTGAAGCAAATGTGTTTTGGACACATGGCTAATTGATCTAACTTGTATTTTAAAAGCATCATTCTCGTTGCTGTGAGGAGAACACACAAGGGTGGAAATAGGATAAGTTACAAGACTATTGTAATAATCCATTACAAATCCAGAGATCGTTTGTTAGTTACGATAGAGATGGAGAAGTAGTTAGAATGGGGGTATATATGGATGTTGAGCCCACAGACCTCCCAGTGGATTGGGAAGATGTGGTGAGAAGCATCAGGATGAACCTTACATTGACAAGCGGTGGGGAACGGGCTCCGTCATGTTCCTCTTGGAGGGGCCTTTGGGCTTCTGCCCCAATAGCCTGAACCGCTTCCAGGAACTTCATGGGCGACAGAATAGTAGGGGATATTTGCCTTGGGAGAAGGACCCTTCATTAGCCTGCCCTGGGCAGGGCTTGGAATGACAGTAGCTGTCTCACAGGCAAGGCGACCAGAGCAGGGCTTTGCTGCCTGGGAAAGGGTACCACGCTCCCTCCCCATGCTTAGCCGGCATCCCTCAAACAGCAGTTGACCGGCTTCTCCACTGGTAGCCCTACAGCAGCTCCTTACACTGCCCTCCCTACCTTCAGTCAATAATGAGCATGTAGATAGCCAACTAAATCTTTAGGCCAATATTTAGAGGGCCTAAATCTTGAAGAAGAGATTGAGACTATGTGTGGTGGGAGTATGTGAGTACATGATGTAAGTAAAAATTTTTTTACCCATTCCCTTAGCACAGATCATTGAAACTTCTTGACAGTCTCCTTACATCACCCTTGAAGAGCTCAATTAGTGGTATCTAGGGCATCCTTAGTCCTGAACTTTTAAAAATTTATCACTGGCTTTCTGGCTTTCTTGCACATATCAAACATTAACCAGGTATGGGACTTCACGCATCATGGCCCAGAGCAGAGTGTTGACCCGGGTCCAGGAGTGCTTTGCAATGTCCCAGTTTCACCGCTACCTCGTTGCGTGGCCTGTGGCATGTTTCTGGCTGTTTCTGTCCATATTACTACCCCTGTTTGCCCAGTAGGGCCCTTCTGTGCCTTTGTGAGTAAGTCTCTACATTGCCATTAGCACATGGTTCTGAAGTGCTGATTCAGTGCTGATTCAAGCCTTACTCCTCTCTGTTAGCTGTGTCTAGAGAGGGATGTTTTGCTTCAGTGGAATCCAGGAACAAATAATGAAAAGTACAGCGAGTACAAGGCTGAGGACAGACCCGGCACACTCTTATCAGTCATCTGAAATATGCACAGCCTTTCCAAGACAAATACGGACTCCTGTTTCTAGGAAAACACCGAAAAGTACTTATCAATTACCCTGTATATGGTTTGTGGAAAAAGACAACATCAGCCTACCCTGAAAGCCATGGCAAAGCAGATTCCTTTGGGCAACTGACAGCCGAGTGGCATGAGTTAGAGCCGTTGCAGAATCCCAGACTGTGGCCTGGGCCCAGTCCATGGAGCTTCTCCTCGCCCTCCCAGAATTCCTGTGTCCCTTGCCCTGTGCCCAGGCACGGAGCTCCTCCTAAAAGAAGTCCAGAAGCCTGGCATGTGCTTCCTAGATGCCCAGGCCCCCTCACTGTTCTTCCTGGCCCTTGCAAGTCCAGAGGCGCCTCTCCTAAAGATTCCTAGAAAAGCGGGGTTTTCCCAAGTAGAAGTCTCAGTAATAACAACAACAGGAGCCGTCACTGGTGGCTCGCCCACATCCTGTCCAGCACAGGCTCCACGAGCTGTCCTGTGAGGTACGTGTCCTCCTCCCATTTTACGGAGAAAACTGGAACCTGGCGTCAAAGAAGCGAACTCTCTTGTCCATGGTCGCCTAGTCAGGACATGGCAGAGACAGGGTTCTTGTCAAAACTGGAGTCTCAGGGCACCTGGGTGGCTCAGTCAGTTGAGTGTCTGCCTTCGGCTCAGGTCATGATCTCAGGGTCCTGGGATCGAGCCCCGCGTCGGGCTCCCTGTTCGGTGGGGAGGCTGCTTCTCCCTCTCCCTCTGTGCTCACGTGCTCTCTCACTCTCCCTCTCAGATAAATAAATAAAATCTTAAAAAACAACAACAACAGAACAAAACTAGAGTCTCGAACGGCTCCCTCCTAGTGCATTCACAGGTGATGCTGCGGCGTAGTTCTGGTCACTAAATTCGGAGCATGCCTTATATGACGTAGTGCTTTTTATTTCAGATGAGGAAGGGAGATCCTCTGAACCATAACACTTAACCTCCCTGCTTGGTGTGCCTTTCCCTGTGCAGGACTCAGGCCCAGAGGGTTCGGAAGCCGCGCTGCTGCAGCGGGCCCCAAGGGCTGCTTCCTCGATACTCGGAGAGCCAGGCAGAAGGGCAGGAGCAGCTCTTCAAGCTAACGGACAACATTCAAGATGAATTGTAAGTGGAGCCGTGGGAAACCGGCCCTGTTGGCTCACTGCGTTCATTGTCTTTTCTATCTCTGAGTCCAAGAAGTTTCTCTTGTTCGGGGCATCGCCGTGCCTCTTAGACCTTGGAACTTGTCAGAGATTCCTTGGCCCAAACGTTCTACAGGTGTAGGTATAACTACTTGTCCAAAGCTTTTTCCTCAAAGCAGTGGTTCTCAAACTGAGTTCCACACTGAGACCTCAGTGTTTTGTTTCTCGAAAATGGCAGTCTCTTCCTAGTTTGTTCAAAGAGAGACGATAAGGAATAAAACGTTCCCAACTTTAAGGCTTTTTTCTGTGTGAAACGTCCTTAAGCTTTGGTGTTCTACTGTTTGCTACAGAATGCCTAGTGAAACAAAACAGGTAAACAAACGGCAGACAACTAGTGGCTGAAAATTTTAGAAAAGCAATCTTTAAAACATTGTTTTGTTACTCTTTGAATGGGAAGCCTTACATACCTCGGGTATGTATCTTCAGTTAGTGAAATTATTCCAGGTTGGTGTGATACGATTCAGTTTATCACTATTTCAGGATATTCTGCAGAGACCCTTTTAGCAGAAAATGCTCTGTAACTTAAGTGGGTGTTAGAACCACCAGTCCAGAGAAGGCATTTGGTTATGCCTGATGAGTAGCAAAATGCTCGCTTAATTTCTTTTAATGCTTACTTATCTCCTTTAAGCTAAAGCAAGAAAGGGAGGGTTCTGAGGGCCGTGAATATGTCTGGGTTGATGGAGGAGTTTCTGAAGCAGAGGATAGCCTTCATTGTCATTGTTCAAGACGGTGCTCAGCTGACCTCATCTCCTATTTTTGTAGCGGTATTTGAATGGAAACATCAAAAATTAAGTCCAGAAATCATTTGCTGCTTACTGGATAAGATGGCTTCTTCCTGGATGTATGTGTTTTGTGTAACCCAAACCCCCTGCAGTGTTACTGGAAGGTCTCTTGAGGATGGCGGTGCGTAATATTGCCTGAGCTCAGGCTGCCATAAAAAGCACCGTTTGTCACAGTTCTGGAGGTTGGGAAGTCCAAGATCAAGGCACCGGCCAGTTTGGTTTCTGGTGAAAGCTTTCCTCCTGCCTTGCAGATGGCCAGCTTTTGGCTGTGTTCTCACGTGGCCAAGAGCGAGCAGGCAAGAGCTCTGGTGTCTCTTATAAGGACAGTAATCCTATAGGGTCAGGGCCCTACCCTTACGACCTCATTTAACCTTAATTACTTCCTTCCTCCAAATAGGGCTTCAACATAAGGATTCTGCAGGGACACAGTTCTCTCTGCAGCATGCTTCTTGAACATGTTCTGCTTCTTAAGTCTAGGCCCAGCTCTGATCACCCATTGCAATAAGGGACTCCCCAGGCAGCTTCACTCCGGGGAGGACTTTCTATTCCTGCCTGCTTGGGGAGGATTTGGTGGCATGGTGGAACTTTTGGATCAGAGGCCCTGAGAGTCATGCCTCAGGTCTAGCAGGGCGAGAATGGCAGCCCCAGCAGCACTGGGATTTTTGTCTGTTCCATTCACTAGGCCATGCTCAGCACCTAGAACGGTCCCTGGCACATGACAGGCACTCAGTGAATATTTGTTGAATCAGTGATAGCTGGAGAGCTGCGGTATAGCATTATATTAATACGTGTTCACTTTGCCATCTTTTGGGGGTTTTTTGGTCAAAGGTTGAGATTATAAAGTATTGTATGTTGTGCTTTTAATTTCCTCCCCCACTCACCCCTATTCAATTCGAACTGTCTCTGGCCCTTACAAAATTCATTTTCAGTAGAATGACATGTGCCAAAAACACAAGGGAGAGATTGTGTGGTACAGCTAACGCAGGATTGTTCCCAGTGAGACGCACATTGAAAACAGAGCCACGTTCGGCTGAAAACTGGAATCAAACTGAAGTCAGTAAAATCGATTTCATGAAACTCTTGATATTCATATGAACTGGGGAAAGATATTGGCATGAATGAGTTTTGACTCTAAAGATGAAAACCATGTGTTGCTACCCAAGTTTGTGGGTTAAATCTCGCCAGTGAATGTTGAAGAAAGCACATGACCGTGGCCGTCCTCGGGTACAAGGAAGAAGTCATCAAGGAAGCCGGCAAATTCTCTGAAGTATCCTCGGTTGTCAGGCTGGGTCTTCACGGTGACGTGAACATTAGAATCATCACTTTGCAAGAAAGGGGTTTTCAAGAAAAGCACACAAGTGCCAAATTATACCTCTGACTTTTATCCTAGAATTGTAATTAAAAACATATTTAAAGACCTAATTATTTGCATATTTTCCTTCAGAGTTAACCCCTTAAAAGGTCTTTAATACCTTGCTCTACTGTTCTAACTAAATATTTCCACATTTTTTTCCAGTTAGACTCACTGTTTCACTTCTGGAAAATGTTGTGTAATTACTTCCTGATGTAGTGAAAACCCCACAAAGTCCCCAGTGCCATGGGCACTTCAACTTTGTCCTCCCAGATCAAGTTTCATTTAATTTTTCATTTTATTTAATTAATTAGTATTAAAAAGATAGTTACTGACATAGGATTTAAGGTCTGGCCAGCTGAAAAGGCTTCAGTTTCAGGAGAATCGACTGTTTCTCTGGTATGTCACAGACTTACCATTGCTTCCCATTCTTTTCAGTTTGGGTTTTGAAATAGGATCCTGGGTTAAGATGATGGTAAAGTAAATTTGTCCCATCTGATTACATTAATTTTGCCTTATAACTAGCATCTAATCTGTAGCCAGGGACCTCATTTTCACTTAAAAAAAAAACAAAAAAGGAAAGGAAAAGAAAGTTCCTATTTTATTTCTAATACTTTATCACAGACAAAGTGAGACACCAGTATTGCAAGCGTTAGGGTGGCTCTTGACCTGATCAGAGTAGGTGCCTGTGAGCCACACACGTGACCTGATACTGTTTTCTGGAGTTTGACAGCTAGGTTCTATTTTCAAAATGTAGTTTCAGAAAATAACATTTATGAGATTTTTTTTTTTTAATACAAAGAAGTATAAAAAAAAAAAAAAAAGAAAAGAAAAACAGCCTATAAACCGGTGCACCAGCCAAACAAGTTCTTTCTCCATGAAAGAAACTCATGCACATGGTCAGCACATTCAGAGTAAAAAAGAAATGAAATCAAGAGCAAAATTTTCCTTTCTTGCCCTCTTTGTAAACATACTGTTTTTGGTATTTTCGATCTGTTCTATCCTTCCTGACAAATTGCAGATAGAGACAGAAATGAGAAATTTTTTTAGAGCACAGGTTATAGTGTTGATTCTAACAGCATAGAATCATCAATATAAACCTTATAATAACATATACAGTCCGAAAACAAAAACAAAAGACAGGTGCTTTTGAGGAATGGGATAAAATTCATTAGCTTCCATTTTCTAAACCGGATAATAATCTGTCAATAACCATTGACACTTAGGGAATTGGACGTTCTTTGATATGCCCCTACATAAAAACTTTTGTGTGACTGATTAGCCAGCTATGCTGATAAAAGTTAATGGCTTGATTAAATCTTTAATAAGTTAAATCAAGAGTTCCAAGAGAGTTTTGTAACTTTACTACTGGGTAAAATATATCCAACATACAAAGTTGCGCGTGCTCTGGCGAATTCCACTGGAACTTACAATGTAAATTCACTGTCATTTTGTAAGACTACCTAACACGTAAGTGTATTGAATGCTACTCTGTGCCAGGATGAGTAAGAAATTTGCTCTTTCCTTGACGGGTTTGCAGTCTAGCAGGGGAAGCAGGATGGTATTACCAACTACCTATAACATATGATTGCTTTTAAAATAGAAGTGTGAGCCGTGTGTTATGAGGCCTCAAGGGGAAGTGATTAATTTATGCTTGGAGAGCCGGGGAAGACTGTGGACAGTTGGCCCGGCCCTGCAGGATGAGGGAGATTGTGTCCGGGAGAGAAGAGAGAAAGCCGCTGAGAGAAGGGTGCCGGGCAGAGGTGGCCGAGCTCCTGGCGTTTCTGGACGGTTGGGGTCCGCCAAGTGTGGCGGTAACACCCGTGTGGGACGGTGGCCCACAGGCCAGATCCTAAGAGCCATACCGAGTTCACCTGTTCTGTAGGCAGTGGTGAGATTTTGAAGAGGACCCCAACCCAAATTACGCGTTCAAAATGTAACCTTGCCGGCAGCAGAGAAACGGATCAGAGTCAGAGAGACGAGACAGGAAGGCGGTGGCGGGTGCCCCCGGGCATGATCCACGTCAACGACATAGACGGTGGCTGTGAATGGGAGTGGGGGGGACAGAGTTGAGGGTATTTGAGGAGGTGGCATCAGCACTGACTAAATACAAAATCGGAGTGAGGAGGGGGTGAGAGTGACCCCCGGGCTTCTCGTCCTTGTGGTTGGATGGCCAGGAAGGGCTGGAAGCCCTGTGGCTCTGAGAAAGAAAGGGACAGAGGATGGCGCCACTGCGGAGGGGAAGGCCCCAGTGCGCTGCCTGGGCTGGCTTCTCCGGTCACCCCGAGTTGTGGTTCCTCTGGCGGACGACTGACGTGTCTGCCATCTGTCTCCATAGCAGGGGACCCCCAGTCTACAGCTTTGTTTTAATCATCCTTTGATGTGGTTTCTAGATTTTGTAAAAAAGAAAAGATGATGATGATGACAAAGAAACCCAAAGCGTCGGAGGCTGGTGGCAGGAGTGCTAGGGAGGCGTCAGGAGGAAAATGGGGAGGCAGAGCTGTCGCAAAGTCAGGCTCTGGGTTCTCGCTCAGACGGCACTCGGGGAGGCAGTGAAGCCCAGCCATGGCTTCACTCTCTCCCTTTCTCCTCCCCTCGATTGTACCGTTGGCTCTGATCTGCTTTTGATTAGAAAAGACTTCAAAGAGTTGACACACACG
Organism: Phoca vitulina; assembly: GCF_004348235.1. NCBI lineage: Eukaryota > Metazoa > Chordata > Mammalia > Carnivora > Phocidae > Phoca > Phoca vitulina. Next base: position 91,766,167 of record NW_022589705.1, on the reverse strand, counting down.
TCCAAGGAGTGCTGTTACCTGTGCTGACGGCAGGGTATGAACAGGGCCCCTGGTCACAGAACAGAGGTCTGGCCATGAATCCTTGAGACTTTGCTACTTGGTAAAGAACCTGGCAGGTAGCATCACCTCTGTCGGATGAAGAAACCGAGCCACAGGGACGGCAGCTGGCCTGCCCAGAGTCGCCCGGCCTGGCACTGTTCCCTCATATGTGGGAAGTGCCACTGTATGGCCTCCGAGCTCAGAGCCACCCTTCTTCCCGCGGCGGCTCTGGCCGGACTGAGGACTTGCGCCCTCCGTGGCCTCTTGGAAAGGAGTCTATTTTAAAGCCCATGAAAGTGTTCCTGTATGGAAAGTGCGCTAATAATGTAGCCACCCTGGCCCGGCTGTGAGAACAGCTGCCCGGATGGAAAGGCCTGGCTTTCGAGAGGCTGTGCCTCAGTGTCAGCTATGGCAGGTGCCCACGGGTGAGAGTGGGGGCAAGGGTCCTGGGGCAGGTCCATCCCGTGCTGGACCAGAGGAAAGGAGATAAACTCAGTTGGATTTTTATTTATTTTCTTTAAAGATTTTATTTATTTGAGAGAGAGAGAGAGAGCACAAGCAGGGATAGGGGCAGAGGGAGAAGCAGACTCCCCGCTGAGCAGGGAGCCCAACGCAGGACTCGATCCCAGGACCCCAGGGTCATGACCTGAGCTGAAGGCAGACGCTTAACAGACTGAGCCACCCAGGCGCCCCTCAGTCGGATTTTTAGTGCACATTCCTGCTCTCACCCCAGTTGCGGCGGCCGACTTTGGGGTCTCCTTTGGGAGCCCATTGCATGCCCAGCCCACCTGTGCTCAGAAACCATAGTGCATTTTCAGTGTTCATGCCAGTTGCTCAGCAAGTCCTGGCCCAGTGGTACTTCCTGACTATGTCAGGATGCTTTTCTCATTTCTCTCTCTCTTTCTGTTTGTCTCCCTCTGTTTCCTCTTTTCTTCCCCCTGGACGAGCTGTTTTAGATTCCATTCAGTTTGATGAAGCGATAACGCTGCCCCCTTGTTACTGTCAGAACCCAGAATGTGGGAAATTCTGTGCTGAGTGGCCTGAACACCAAAAGCTGCTGGGTATTTCTAATTTTGGCATTGAGACTTTACAAGTCTGCATTCTTGGCATTGCCAACCAGTTCGAATAGAACAATAAACCCCAATTTTTGTCATGCAAGGCTGTAATTAAAATGGCAACAGGAACAGGCAGATACTTACTGAGTACATAGGGGGTGCTGACTCAGTAGTGGTGGGCTCTCAGGGAGACACGGGGGTGTAGGATAGGGACCCCACTCTGACATCAGCTTAGAGAGCCAAGTCCGTGTTTGGCAGTGCTTGTGAAGGTAAGCAGTTAAGCCGTCAAACGTGGGGGCAGGTTTGGAGTATTTCAGGGAGGCTTCGTGGAGAAGTTGGAACTTGGAAATCCTCAGGTGGGGAGGCTTTGGATAGGTTGTGCCCTGAGCGGGGCGAGGGTGGATCTGTGACCCTGCAGGTGAGCGAGGGCCTGGCATATGGTCTGGTCTGAAAGGAAAGCGGCCGGGGCCCCGGTGGGCGGGCCTCCGTCCCATCAGCCGTTTGGTGACCGCTGAGAAACAAAGCCATCCTGGGACCCCAGTCCCCAAGCAGCTCCAGGGGGAGCCTTGGTTCAGCGGCTACAGTTTGGAAATTCCTCTCAGGACATCAAGTCCCAGGGGGCCAGAGCTTGACAGCCAGCCTGTCGTCAGCTCTTAGTATTCTTGCCGTCATCTGGTCTCTTTTGCTGTCCCTCGACGTGGCCGCCCCATTGTGGCAGGCTGTCACAAGATGCCGCGGAGGCGGCCAGGCCCCGGAGAGCAGCCGTGGCCGTTTCCAAGGGTCACTGCCCTTCATTCAGGAGCTGAGCTGAAAGGTCTGACATGCATAAATTTCCACTTTAAATCTGGGAGCTCCATGGAGGAAGAGGAATGGGATTTTTTTCCGAGCGGCCCTACCGCCCCTCCAAGTGATGACTGAATGTTAGTCAAATCAAGATTACAGCTTCAGAAAGCACTTTCTAATTTATTAGACTTTTCTGAACATGCAGTGGCATTCTCCAGGCTTCCCTGTCACTGAGGTGTGGAGTGGAGACCCGGACAAGGAAGGAAGCAGACGCTGTCTTCCCGCACCCGCCAGCTGGGGAACCCTGTTTAATTCCCAGTCACCCCCCCACACCCCCCCCGGGCCGCATCTCCATCACCCCGCTGGTGTCTTCGGGGCCCCGGCATTCACCCCCCTGCATAGCAGTGAACGTTGTCGGTGGCTACTTCATCAGTAGCGAAAAGCATTGTATTTTCCTCCTCTTTTGTGTCCAACAAAGCCTGGGTACATTGCCTCTGGGCCTTAAACCCCCTAAAAACTCTCCCTGCAGAAAACCCCCACACACAATGCAATGTCAGGATATAAAGTGGTTTCTCTTGTTTATACTGTTGGTCGTCGTCACGAGCCGCCTTTCTCGAGCACCCCTGCGTAGGGGGCCCCATGCTGTACAGCCCCGGGAGGTCAGTGACACTTTTATTCCTAATCTGCAAGTGAGGAAACTGAGGCTCGAGGTGTAGTAGACGTGAGGGAGCCTGGACTCGCACGGCACCAGGCCTTCTCCCCTTCTGTTGGCTCAGTGACCAGGATCGGCCCTGCTGTTGCGGCTTGAGGCTCGGCTCGGTGTGCCATGCTGATCTTCCCCCTTTCTCGGCAGCTTCATAGCCGTGGAGAACATCGACAGCTACTGTGTGCTCATCTCCTCCAAAGCCGTTTACTTCCTGAAAAGTGGGGACTATGTGGATCGAGAGGCCATCTTCCTGGAAGTCAAATACGACGATCTCTACCACTGCCTCGTCTCCAAAGACCACGGGAAGGTGTACGTGCAGGTGACCAAGAAGGCAGTGAACTCGAGTAGTGGAGTGTCCATCCCTGGCCCTTCCCACCAGAAGCCCATGGTGAGTGCGCAGCTGGCCCGTCTCCTTAGTCCCCCTGAGTGGCTGTAGTCAGTGGTTAAGAGATAGAAAGGGCCCTCGGAACGCTGTTGCCCTGCTTATTATGCTTTTCACCAGGAATTCATTTTAGGTTCACGCTAGGCTGTCCTTAACCCCTAGGGGTACTGCTTCTCAGTCCTACATACAGAAGGAGCTCAGTGTGCGTTAACTGGGGTGAGGCTGTCCTCCCAGCTCTACCAGTGACGACCCAGCCCGTGTGCCCCCACTGCCCATCGATAACAGTTCGGGCAGTAACCAGCTCTAGCAAGTGGCCAGGACCTGCTGACGTGATAAAACGCAACTCTGCCGTGCCTTGGCTCCGCGGTGTTAGGGCACGTGCTGGCTCCCATAACAATTGCAAGCTCGTTTTTCTGTGCAGAGAAGCAATATCTAGCATAGGCCCTTCCCCAGAATAAATTCTAAATAAATGTTTATAAATAAAATTTATAGGGGCGCCTGGGTGGCTCAGTCATTAAGCGTCTGCCTTCGGCTCAGGTCATGATCTCAGGGTCCTGGGATCGAGCCCCGCATCGGGCTCCCTGCTCCGCGGGGAGCCTGCTTCTCCCTCTCCCACTTCCCCTGTTTGTGTTCCCTCTCTCGCTGTGTCTCTCTCGTCAGATAAATAAATAAAATCTTAAAAAATAAATAAATAAATAAAATAAAATTTATATATTGCCTCCAAAGGGTACGAGATATTGTCATGGCAGGACTTTTAAATACTAGCGTTCCCATTAAGCATACGCTGTCTGCCAGGCTAGATAGATACTAAGTACTTCCTGAGGGTTGTTTGGTGGTGTTCTGCCTTTGTGCCCACTTGCCTGGTAAGGAGGCTGGTGAGGGCCGCTGACTCGCCCCAGGTCATATGGCCAACACTGGGAGGAACTGGGGTTCACACCCAGGTGGTGTGGCTCCGGAGCCAGCAGTCTACACCCCTTTGCTTGCTGCGTCCACTCAGAGAAACTGTTGGCTCAGCAGAAGCACGCGGGAGGAAGCTCACCTCCTCTAGCCATAGTCGGACTTCGCTGGCTTTTCATGAGCCTGAGGTGTTAGTCATGCCCAGTTTTCACCTGGTTTGCCAGGATTTTGAGAATGATGGGCCATTCAAATGGCCCTGCTTATCCCTGGCTCTCTCTACAGATCAGAAACCGCAACCAACCTTATTGGGCCTCTCTCCTCAGGAATCCCTTGACCTTCCCCTGCTCAGGAATGCACTTGGGTTTGGCTTGGCTTGTGCAGGCTCCCCTGGGGTCCTTGGCTTAAGTCAGGGCTGGTAGATTCACAGAGTTAACACCCAGAAGTTGAATATTTCCACAAGTTCCTTTTGATGGTGAGGAGCCTTGCCCAGCTACGCTTTTGCTCCTTTCAAGGCAAGTGAGCAACTAAGCATTCTTGATAAGAAGGGCCTCTAGGCATTTGTCTGAGGATCCTTCTTCCCTCTTCGTCACCAGACAGTAGAATTCCCTTGGTGCAGTCCTTTCTTCTTGCTCTGCGTCTAGCCTCGGCAGACCCTCACCTCCTCAGGGCTGAGGCTGGTGCTCCTGTACACGGGGTTCCAAATGTCAGGTGACTGTGGTTTGGCTCCCCAGTCACCTGGGGCGTGTGTTAAAGATACAGATTCCAGGAATCCACCCCACATCTTGAATCAGCATTCACCAGGAGCAGGCCCTGGGAATCCTTCTTAAAAGTAAACCCATACCAGGGGCGCCTGGATAATTCAGTCGGGTCCGACTCTTGATCTCAGCTCAGGTCTTAAGCTCAGGGTCGTGAGTTCAAGCCCCGCTATGGGCTCCACATTGGGCGTGGAGCCTACTTAAAAAAAAAAAAAAAAATGGGCGCCTGGGTGGCTCAGTTGGTTAAGCGACTGCCTTCGGCTCAGGTCATGGTCCTGGAGTCCCGGGATCGAGTCCCGCATCGGGCTCCCTGCTCGGCAGGGAGTCTGCTTCTCCCTCTGACCCTCCCCCCTCTCATGTGCTCTCTCTCATTCTCTCTCTCTCAAATAAATAAATAAATAAAAATCTTTAAAAAAAAAAAAAGTAAGCCCGTACCGTTCTGATCTGCCGCCAGGCTGGGAGATGCCTGGGCCAATTTAATTGTCCACATCCTGTGATTTGTTTGGCCCCTACCTCTGGGCAGGTTACTGATTCTGTTTTGCTCTCCAGGTCCATGTGAAATCCGAGGGCCTTGCTGTCAAGTTATCACAAGAGATAAACTATGCAAAGAGCCTTTACTATGAACAGCAACTTATGTTAAGACTCAATGAAAATCAAGAGCAGTTGGAGCTGGACTCCTGAGAAATCCCAGCTGCCAGAGAGCCGCTCTCAGACACAAACCCCAGATCAATCAGGACGAAAGGCCCATAGGCTTGGCCTCAGTCAGAGGCAAAACCAGAATAAGGTTTGGGGGACGATATCAAGAAACGAGGGGAGGATACAAATGGAAACCATATTAATTTGTGGGTGGGGTGGAGGGTTACTTTAGATTATGGGGAAGTAATTTTTAAAAGGTTTTGGTTGAATAACGTTAAAAAAAAAGTGTACTGAGATAAATCTAATTTTTAGATTGCCCTGTATTTTGTTAACATGTATATATGTACAACTGTGTGTTTGTAAATATATAGGAGCATTTCTGGACAGGGCCTGTGATGTGTGTAAAGGTTTGTTAACTGTAAAATAATACAAAATTATATTGGATCTTCTATTGCACTAATTCTACACGTCTAATTCAGGGTACTCTCTTTAAAAAGGCATTCTTGAGAGTTGAAGAATGTTCTGTGTTAGTTTTGGAAACCAGAGAAGTCACAGGAACGAAGACTGAGTGAGATTGGAAGTGCTCTCGCGGGCGCCTTTGAGTCCTGTGGCCCCTGGGGCTGGATCGGGGAGCCGGAGCCGCCCCCGAAGGAGATGCAGGACTGTGGCTCAGAAACCCATCTTTTATTTATTTCCCATTCCCATTTTAAAAGTAGTTCCTAGATTATCACAAATTCATTTTTTCTCCTGAGTAATCTCGCCCAACTTTGAGATAAACTGTGTTCCGTTACTGTGTGTGTCTGTGTGTCTGTGTGTCTGTGTGCGTGTGCGCACACCCACACACACAGCAGCATTATAAGATTTTCTTGGGTTATCATCAGAGAGGGTCAGTTTGAAACACTGGTAGGCTCTGTTGATTTGGAAGGAAAAACATCTCACAGAGCTATTTGTTTTAACAAATCAAAAATCCACAGATTTATCCAAGTCGCCAGTAAGAAGGCTCTTCTTTCTGGGCAACAACAGGGAGAAGGCCCTAGGACTCTCCTTTTTGATAAAGCCACAGGCAGGTACCACAACTGCGCGGCCCTGGCCTCAGCAGTGGTAACACTGGACGAGAAGGGAGAGAGTCTCAGAAAAGGGAATGAAATCTCAGTGTTAAAAAGCTGTTTTGTCAGTTTTTCATGGAACCAAGATTTGGCTAGAACATATCTTGTCCTTGGTTTTAAATTCCAGCCAGTTAAGAAGGCCTGGTATGAGTGCCCCCTTCCTCCTGGGTCTTGTTTTTGCTGTTTCCCTTTTCTGTAAGGAATAAACACATTGGGAGGGGGGGCTCGCTCTAGAATGAATGACTAGCCTTGTGATTTTTTAATTTTCATTTTAATAAAGCTAATCAGTTTCTATGACCTTGTCACACATAGCTGAGATCTAAAATGACTCAGTGGGTCAGCAGATGTGTAGAAGGTTTTGGTGTTTATAACTCATGACCCAAACCCTTCCGAGACGCAGATGAAGCTGATTTGTCCATCTCACTGCCCCTCACCTCTGCGAGTGCGTGCACGTGTGTGTGTGTGTGTGTGTGTGTGTTTTCAAAGAAGCGGGAAGGGAGCTTTAGCACAAGTGCTCAAGAGCTTTCGCTAAATAGTGTTTCCAGGGTTATTGTCTTGAACCCCAAGGTCTTTGTCGTCTTCACGGACTCTAAGTTGGTGGATTGCAAAATCGGAAACTTGGCTTGGGAAGGATTGGGGTGGGTTTTGGTTTGTTGTTTGTTTGGCAGTCATGACTCTCCTGCTCACACACAAGATCCACGGCAGGGCAGCCCAGTGTCACCTGCCGTGGGTCCTCCTCACCAGCCGCCCTGTCCGTGCCCCACAAGTCCACCTTGTGGTTTTTGCCATCAGTGACCCACTGCCAGAGACCACGATCTCTTAAAGATAAGACTCTCAGAAGGGTTGATTGCCTTGGTGAGCCTTCTGTCGCTTTCTGGAATGAAGTCAGTGGAATTTCGTGTGACTGAGGAGGGCGGCCCTCAGCCCCTGTGGCAGCTATGATGCAGGGAGCCGAGCTGCTTCCCGTGCAGAGGTTTAGCGATGCCCTCCTCCCTGCTCCTTTCTAATTTTAATCAGCTCTAGAAATAGTCGCCCATCCTGGTGGATTGCGCAAGCCCTCGCCGAGCACCAGACAAGTCTGAGAAGACGCTAGAGCTTCTCAGGCTCTCTGCCCTCGTGGCCCCCACGCCGGGCTCCGGGGGCGGTGGGGGGGGGGGAGCCTTCGGGGAAGGGGGGTCCTTGGACATAGTTTCCTGCTTGGCCAGGAAAGAATTCAAAGCTCTGAAGGAAGCAGGCCCTGCCCCGGGCTCCTTGAATGCCCCGGTTGTTTTTAAATTGGTGTTTAGCCCGTGATGTCTGAGACTTTGTTATGATAATTTCTCCCAATTTTCATGCTGTCCCAAATACAGAGTTTCTCTCTGAGAAAAGTAAAAAAGAAATTGAATGAGGAGAAATTGGATAAGGAGAAATCAAAAGCCATCCTAATTCCCCAGTTGGCCAACCCACAGGGCTGATTGGCCAGAGCCGGCCCGGGGGAGGCGCCTCCACACCCCCAGGGAAGCAGGGTGAGGGGGGGATGCAGCCCCTCACCAGCCCCGGCGCGGCCGGCTGCCTGGTGGGGACTCACCTGGATGTTCAGGAGGCTCTAGGGCCACGTTGTTTTTAAGCATCATCTGTGCCTCAAAATACCATAGTAGCTGCTTGATAAAACCTGAAATTAAAATATCTGGTTCTCTATTGTGTAAACATGATTACATACGGTCACCAATCTGTTAAGACTCTTTCGTCTGTTTCACATGTCAGAGTCGTTATTTTTCTTCCTGTGGAATAAAATGCTTTATTGACTTCCCAGACAGGTTGTTTGCTTCTGGTTTCTTGGTATTCCATAGATTCTAGAACCATCGCCAGTGACAGATGCCAAACACATTACGACGTTCACAGTAACACGCAGCCTCTCCCCAAGCTCCAGGAAAGCACAGTACTGGGGCAAAGTCCTCACCTTGAAGAAACCCTCACCTTTCCTCCTCCAGAGCCCAGCTTTGTGCGGGCAGCTCCTCCCCTCCCCCATTCGGGTGACTGACTAGGCTCGGCATCGGCAGGATGGAAGTTGTCATGTTTGCTGAGAAGGGGGGACTTCGGGGGAACAGGTTCAGAGCTCACTTTGTATGTGGTAAGTTCAAGGTGCCTACTTGACGCCGCTGGATATGTCAGGAAGGCAGTGGGGCATGCGAGTCCGGAGCCCAAGAGAGAAGTCCAGGCCAGAGGTGCCCCACTAGGAGTCATCAGCATCCAAATGACAAGTGGAGCCTGGGTGAAATCCCCAAAGCAGTGAGTTGAGTGGGGCTGGCAAAACAAAAACAAGAGGCCCCAGATCTGAGCCTTGGGGCTCCCCAAAGTTTAGAGTGTGGGCAGGTGGAGAGGAAGAGCGCAGGAGACGGCAGGAGCATCCAGAGACACAGGCGTGAAGCTGGGAGGGTGTGGGTCCTGGAAGCTGAGTCCAGAAAGGTTTCAGAGAGGAGGGCGGTTATCAAATGCTGCTGCTAAGTCGGATGAGGACGGACAATACTGGGCTTCCAGCATCGAGGCCCCTGGAGCCTTCTCGAGCAGCTTCAGTGGAGCGGAGAGGGGTTAGAAGCCGGATGGCATTAGAGCCCAGAGGAAAATGGTAGCGGGGACATTGGCAACAAGGAATATCGACAACTCTCTGGAGGAACCTGGCTAGAAATGGAGGGAGAGAAGTGACTGGTACTTCGAGAAGGGCCGGGGGGTGGGGGTTGATAATCAGTCGGGCAGTGAAAGGGGAGAACGGAGACTAGCCAGGAAGAGGAGTAGATGTGGTGGAGACTTCAGGAAATCCTCGTTTCCTCGTTTCCATTGCTTCTCCTTCTCAGATCAGCAGAGAGGGAGCATGGGCGGGACGTGATGGAGATTTGGAGGAGCGGGGGAAACTGGAAGACAGACATCTGAGATCATGGGAAAGTGAGCAGACCAGGGAGGTACGGACAGTAGGTCAGCCAGGAAACATGAAAGGCCCATTCGAGGTTGGGGATCATTAAAGTGAGACCAGGCAGCCTGGTTCTGGTTTTCTCCAGCCACACTCAGCCGCACGATTTAGCGTGGAATAGGCAAAGAATTGGATTTAATCAAGAACCGTCCCCTCCTGCCCATTCAGATGTTCCAGCCACCATGGCCCAACTGGAGCTCAGCAAGAGAGCCAGCCAGAACCAAATGTCAAACAGAAATCCGAGAGCTCAGAGAAGAGAAGGGAGGGGCTACACTTTCCAAACCAAAGCATGCAGCCAGAGACTATGCCCTTCCAAGTGGGAGAGACTCCCGGAGCTGTGACTAACGCCCCGAAAGGCAGACCGCACAGCTAGAATAGTTCAGGGGCTCCGGGGCAGGGGGGCAATGGGGGAGGACAAGCTGTCCTCCGAGCACTCTGGGCCTTGGAGAAACCTAGCACAGAAAGGGCGTGCCTGTCACTTCGGCCTGCCTTCCAGCTCCTCGGTCCACCCGTTCACGGGGAGGCCAGGTCCTGCCCAGCCGCTACTGGTCCAAGCTTCCTTTCTCTGGCGGGGGAGGGGGGGGTGATTCGAGCAATCATAGACACCAGGGGAAGAAGAACTTGTTGCTGGAGAAAACTGCTGAAACTTTTAGAATTAGCTTAGATCTTTTTTCATACAAACGCAAACCAAAAATAGGATGTCACATATCCGTTATCATATGAAAGCAGGTAACTGCAGTATTTGCCCCTCTGCCCCTGCATATCCCCCTCTGATAGCCTCGTGCAGAACAAGGCCACAATAAACAAACATCCTCCCGGTTTATGGGCACGTTTGGGGGTGGGGGCGGGCACTCCCTTGGTTTCCATGGAGTAGACTCCTGGGAGCTGGTTGCAGTGGGGATGTACGCCAGGTCATTTCCCAAACCTGCTGCTGGGGTTGTGGAGAGCTGTGGCGTCTGAGGTGCGGACCAGTCTGATGGGCACAGAGTGGTGTCCTGTCTTTACTTGGCTGTCTTCTCATTTGTAGGGACCCGTCAGCAATGGCTGCCGAAGGACAGCAGCTGACCTCTCAGCATCCATTCTTAGGACCACATTGATTTTTCCCCTGTGTAACCTTTTCTTTTTTTTTTTTTTAATGTCCTCCGTGATGTGGATAGATTTCCTGATAGGGCGCCACCCTTACTCCCTGGAATAAGCCCCATTTGGTCAGAATGTGTTAATGTGTTATTCTTTTGATACATTTCCTGGCTCCATTGGCTAATATGTTGAGTCTTTGCATCTTTAAAGTGAGAGGGCTCCATCATTTTCTCTATGTGCGTCAGAGTTTAGAATTAAAATTACTCCAGCTTCATAAAATGGGGCAGGGAGATGCCCTCCATTTTCTCTGGCTTGTGATAAATTACCTGAGAATTTCCTGTTCTCATTTTTTAAAGTTAGATGGAAGGTTCTAGACTCTTCTTCAATGGCTCCCCTTCATCATCACCCCCCTGTGCATTCTGCTGATTGGAACGTCCAATTTCCATTTCTTCATGCGTCCATTTTGGCAGGAGGTTTGGTGGGGGTTTTTGTTTGTTTTTTTTAATTCTTCAGTTCTGATAGGTTTTTCCTGTGTTGCTAGACATTTGCTTGTGTTCTCCTTCAGATGATTTGAATACCTCCTGAGTCTGATCATTTCTCTTTCTCCTTCCTAATCTTGCGTATTAGTTATTTATTGTTCTTTTCAAAGAACCAGTTTGGGATTTGTTTCTCTCTGTTATTTTGTTTTATTATTTTGTTGATTACACCTCTAATCTTTTATTTCCCCTACCTGGCTTATTTTGATTTCTTTTACTGCTCCTATCTTGCTTTCTAAGATGAGTACTCAGTTTTGTTTTGTTTTGTTTTGTTTTGTGTCACCCTTTCTCCTTAAACAAAGATGGCATTTTCAGGTTATAAATTTTCTTCTGAATACAGCTCTGTTTAGCTCAGGTTTGGGTATGAAGTATCCTCTCGTTTTCTGTGTAGTTTTTACTTGTGCTTTAGATTTCTTCTTTGAGCTGAGAGCTACCTAGGAATAGGTCATTTCTAAATATTAAATTTATCCTCGCTAAATTAGTTATTTCAAATATTATTGGATTATAAGCAGTAAATGTAACCGAAGGTTTCTGCATTTTTAAAAAATGTGCTGTAGTTTTCTTTTTGTCCAAGTACTTGATCGATTTTTATAAATGTCCCATGAACATAGGAAACAAAAGTGTATGCTCTTTGAGGCTTGTAATGAGAGGTGCGTACATACATCCATACTTATGCAGATAGAAGTTTGAGTTTGTAGACTATATTAATCAAATCCTGTATGGTCTGACTTATTTGTGTGTAAGAGAGCTCTGACCCACATCTTCAAGTGGCCAGAGAAGCGAGTTCAAACTTACACGTACTCCCCTGGAAAGTGCATAAAGTAAACAAACTTAGAAGAAAGAAAAAACCAGCAGCCTTAATTAAGCTGCCTCCAAGCAATCCAGTTGGAACTTCAGAAGGATTTGATGCCAGAACAATAGCACTGCACAGCTGTGTCCCTTCCCCTGGGAGCTGGGCCCACCCACTTGTCGCCTTCAGGGAGCCCGCCCACTTCTCCCACAGCCCTGACCCAAGCAGCACGCCCAGTGTAAATAGTTCCCAGGGGGTAATAAAACCTCACACCTCCTGCTTATTCCGAGCAGCCTCAAAAACACAAAAAGGTCATGGATACATTTTGCCTTGGAGTAAATGGATGCATCCAGACCAAACTGACCCTTGGAAGCCCTGAACAAGTGAGCCCCAGGGGGAGAGGGTGTGGGGAGAGGGGTTGAGATGACTTTAGTGGGGGATGTCCTGCCTTTGGGGCATGTTTTCCTAAGGCACTTAACTTTAGGGGTACACGGAGACTTCTGGGAAGTTCGGCCCAGCCTCCAGAAAGGCAGCTCCCAGTTTGTTTGATGGACCCATTCCTAGGCATGCCCGGACCACGCAGCTGTGGAGCTTCTGCCCGTCCAACAACCGGGAGGCACTGTCCACCCTTGTTGTGAGCATCTACCTGGGTTCAGGCTCAGGACTGGGTGCCAGGGATATGGGATGAGTAGGGTGACACTCTCACTGTCCTACCGGGTTCGTGGACCTCGGGGTGGGGCACGGAAGACTTCACTGGGGAAGGGACAGGGAGCCGGAGTCCAGAGGGCTGAGAGGAGCTAGTGACACAGATGAGAGAGGGGTGCTCCCGTGAAGTCCTGGACATGGGAGCTGCTCGACACATTTGAGGACTGGAGTACAATGAGCTGAAGCTGAAGAGACGTGGCTAGGGGCCAGGCCATGTTGGACTTTGTAAGCTATATGGGCAAAGGTTGTAAGCAGAGGATTTCACTGTAAGACTGGCATCTATAACTACCTCTCTAAAAAATAAAATAAAAGTCTTTCTGGCTGCAAAATGGAGCCTGGGTAGGATGAGTCCAGACTGGAAGCCTGCTGCACAAGTCCAGGTAAGAGATGGTGGGGGCAGTGGAGATCGAAGTGTATAGATGGGATACGCTTTTGAGGAAGAATAGATGAGACAGAGGGATGGATCTAATGTCTAATAAAGATTAGGGGAAAACGGGGCATCAAGGGTAGTTCTCAGGTTTGCAGCTTAAGTAACCAGGTGACCGGTGATGTGATTACCAAGATGGGGGAGCATTAGAGAAAGAGCTGGATGTTTATGGCTGTTCAATATGTGTTGGATGCTAAATGAATAAGTGAATGTCTTCTCAGGTTATGGGCATATTCGGTTTGAGACGTCAGTGACCTTTTAAGCAGAGATGGTGGGCAGTTCAGAGCTCGAGAGAGTGGCTTGCCTGTGAGCAGTGTTGGCGTCATGGAAGTCGATTAGATTATGGGGAGAGCAGCACGTGAGAGGAGGAGGGCTGGACCAAGCCTGGGAACTCCAAAGTCTAATGGGTGAATGTAGGAGCAGGAGCTAGTAAAGGAGGCTGAGAAAGAGTGCCCAGAGATGCAGGTAGAAAAGGAGGAAAGAATGTTTCAAGATGGTGGATGTGATCAGCTGGGTTGAATGGTGTTGAAAAGTCAAGATGTATGTTGGATTCAACCGTCTGGAGGACGTTCCCCGTAAAAAAAGTTTGTTGGAACGATGGAAGCAAAAGCTGTATCAGGGCGAGGCAGGTCGAGTGTAGATAGCAAGTGTCCTTTTCTGTGACAATGACCCACCAAAGGTGAGAGTGGCAAGTCTAAAAATGTATGATAAAATTCTCCTCCTCTTAAAAATCTTTAGTGGGCTTAAGTTCCATTGAGTTTTAATAGTATATAGGTAAGCTCCACATTAGCATGTTTGTAGTACTTATCCTTTAATAAGCCTTGTATTCCACATGGAAATGAATTCCAAGACCCCCCCCCCCCGCACCCCAGTTATGCAGTGGTCTCCCAACACACAGACTCAGCTATACCCTTCAGTTGGAGAGGAGATTCTAATGACTTGGAGTTGTTGTTCAAGCCTACTCTGGGCACAGTTCAAGTCTCCAACCCCTGTTTGACTACATGCCTGTGTCTGAGTAGTATTTGTGAAGTCAGTGATGATAGGCAATGATTGTAAGACGAGGCAATAGAACTTGAGTCATTTTATGTGACCACTCGCAGTTTTTAACGTGCTTAAGATTTTAAACAGTGAAAAAGAGTGCAGACCATAAAGTGTAACATCTTTGTGTGGAAAGTGCAAATTTTAGTTTGTAAATGAAATATAAAGAGAATAGAGCACTCTATCAATGGTGTGACTTATTAGTTGCCAAAATTGTACCTTTTGCCAATGTGTTGATTTAATTAAAATTCACTTACTACCAGACAGTTATTTAAATAAACATTTATTATGTAGGTCTATAACCAAACAAATAAAAATTCAAACCATTAAGTACAAAATATACATAAAAAGATTAAGTAGTTGTGCCCTTCTTTGAACTTTAATACTTATTTAATGCTTACTGACATCTTTGAAAAGTTCAATAAAATTTTAAACAGCATTTCTGTCCTTGTTACTATTATTTGTTTCATTCACGATTATTACTGGAGATACTTTTGATATATTGGCAAGGGGGATGTTAAAACAATCCTCTGAGTTTCAAGTACACCAGGTATGCCATTGGCCCAAGGTGAGGATCCTTGGGGATGCCCAGGTCTGCCATCCCTAAAGATGGGGCAGAAATTGGGTCTGACAACCAGAGAGACCAGACTGAGCCAAGACCCCCAATGGCCCTGATGAGAGGAATTCACAGAAGGCTAGGAACACAGCACACCTTCAGCACGGCCTGAATTGGGGTAGGAAAAGGCAAATGAGAGAGGTGAGATATGAAATGAAAGGACCCTGAAGTGGAATCTTGTACTAGTTTGGAATGAACTCGTTTTCAGTCCTTTGCCCCACTATGCCATGCCCCAGGCGACAATAATCCTGTCCACAGAGGCAACTACTTTGAATTCTTTTTTCAATTTCTTCTGGTATCTACCACATGTTTCTACTACCTGTTCTTGATTTCTTCCTATCAGAGGTGTTATCTACTGATTTCCTACTGTGGAGGATTAGGATTTAGTTCTTTCTACCCACCCCCAACACTCCCCCTACGCACACACACACAATATTCCATGCCGAAAAAAGAAAAGAGGGACATTATTACAGATCCTATAGACATTTAAAGGATAACAAGGGGATATTATGAGTAACTTTTTGCCTTTAAATCTGACAATTCAGATAAAATGGACACATTTCTTGAAAGATACAAATTACCAAAATTGACAGAAGAAATAGAATATCTGAATAGCCCTAGATCTATTAAAGAAATGAAATTTGTAATTAAAAACCTTTCCACAAAGAAAAGTCAGGCCCGGATGGCTTCATTTGTGAATTCAGTCAAACATTTAAGGGAAAATTAATATCAATCCTATACAAATCCTTTCAGAAAACAGAAATCATTTCCAAATCATTTTATTACTCTGACACCAAAACCAGAGGTTTTACAACAAAAGAAAACTAAAGACCAATATCCCTCAACACAGATGCAAAATTCCTTAACAGTTTTTTAGCAAATAAACTCAATGAGTCATGTAACCCAATTGAAAATAAGCAAACAGTTCAATAAACACTTCACAAGAGAAATATACAGAGGGCCAAAAAGCACATGAAAAATGTGCAGTATCGGGGCGCCTGGGTGGCTCAGTCGTTAAGCGTCTGCCTTCGGCTCAGGTCATGACCCCAGGGTCCTGGGATCGAGCCCCGCATTGGGCTCCCTGCTCAGCGGGAAGCCTGCTTCTCCCTCTCCCACTCCCCCTGCTTGTGTTCCCTCTCTCGCTATGTCTCTCTCTTTCAAATAAATAAAATCTTTAAAAAAAAATGTGCAGTATCACTCAGAAAAATGCAGATTACAACCATGACAAAATACCACCACACACCTATAGAATATTAAAATTACAACATCTGATAATAGCAAGTATTGGCAAGGGTGTGGAACACATGGAATTCTCATACATCACTGGTGGGAATGTCAAGTAGTAAAACTAGTTTGGAAAACAGCTTGGAAGTTTCTCGTTAAACACACTTACCACAGGACCCATCTGTTCTACTAGTTGCCTGCCCAAGAGAAATGGACACATGTCCACACAAAGACTTCTACACAAATGTTTAATCATAAGAGCGGAAAATTGGAGACAACTCAAATGTCCATCAACAGGTGAATGAATTAAAAAAAGATGGAGTATATCATAAGGATGGAATACAACTCAGCAGGAGGCCTGAGCAAACTACTGACATGCATGCCGAGAGACAGAAGTTCTCCTTAGGGAACCACTGAGATAGTCCAGGCAAAACAACAGACACACAAAAAAGAACCAACCTGGTACTTTGGGCATATGTGATCAGGAAGGAAAGGACAAGGTCATGGTACTTCTTAGGTTGGACATTTGCCTTGTTACCTGACCAGAAATCAGTTCTCCCTTCTTCTGGAAATAGACCCTAAATTCCTTTTGGGAAACCATCTCTCATCCACTGTCTGTTCTCGTAGTTCAAGAGGGGCTCCAGCCCCTAAGGGAGAGGCAGGAACTCAGTCCTGGCCAGCCAGACAACCCGGTCTTCCTAGCGACTGTCTTCCTAACATCCCCTAGGGGGGATATTCTTCCTAGTGACTGTCTATATATATATAATCCAATTGCCAACCGGTGCAATCCTATCTCTGGATGCAGGGATTGATTCTGGAATGGACGCTTGGTCCAATCAGAGTGAATCCAGGGAGTTGGGCAGAAGTCACCAGGAAGAGATACTTTCTTTCCACTGGACTGGAACCTGGAGCTGTCAGGAAGCAGCATGTCAGGAGGGCCTGCCTGCACCTGAAGCCAAATGGAGAGAGGCTGACCCAAGAGATGAAGGGAGGCCACGTCCTGAGGACATCACTCGAGGCACTGGGCTTTTTAAGTCTGTTCAAAGGTCCATTTACTTATGAAGGTCACTTGCAACAGGAAGGGTGTTGACTGCACTACTTGAATGTGGAGAACTGAGAGGTGAGTTTCATTTTGGACCCAGTGAACCTGCGGCCTATGGACCATCCATTCAGCAGTGTTGGAAAGATAAGGATTTAGGAGTCATCCCGTTGGAGATTATTCTTTAAATAAACCGCGGAGTAAATGACAGTGCTCTGAGAGGGCATAAGGTGACAAGAGACAGGAGCTAAGGTCGGAGCCCTGGGGAGACCTGATGGAGGGATCGAGAGGGGATGAGGAGCCAGGGAAGATCAGAAAGGAAGTGAAGATGGCCGGGGGAATGTTCTGTGGGAAGGGCCTGAGGAGGGAGAGACTGGGCTAGGGTGTTCAGCTCTGCTCTGAGTTCAGGTTGAACAAGACTGAAAAGAGCCCAACGGATGTGGAAACTAGACCGTTGGTGAGTGTCACCCCAGCAGTTCTGGGAATGGTCGGTGTCAAAATAAGATCCAAGGGTGAAGAGGTGAGTGTAGATGTCTCCAAAATTGGACTGCAGGGGAGAAAGAGTGAGGGAGGGTTTTTTTTTTCCTTTGTAAGTGCTTTATGAACAGTGGAGAGGTGGGCATGCTTGTGGACAGGAAAGAAGCCGGGGGAAGGAGGATGGTGAAGGAGAGAGAATAATTTAGCGGTGGGTGGAATGCAAGGAAATGGAATCTCAGATGCGGGAGCAGAAGGCCTCATAGTGAAGAGCAGGCCTCTTGCTTCTGAGATGCATCCAGTTGTATTTTGATACATTAATCAGTGTGTTTTATGTTCTCAGTTTTTTTCCTGTGGGTTTTTTGTTCTATTTTGTTTTTTACTCAAACTAGATTAGGGGGCCTCAGGGCCTCCAGAGGGACGGGCATCAAGCAGGGAAGCAGAACCACACAGTTATCAGGGAATCAATCAAGATTGGGTTGTAGGAGTGAGATCACACCCACCTGGCAGGTGAAGGTTTCGAGGGGAGTTCGATCAGAACAAGGTCGTTACGGGCACCTGGGTGGCTCAGTTGGTTAAGCGACTGCCTTCGGCTCAGGTCATGATCCTGGAGTCCCGGGATCGAGTCCCACATTGGGCTCCCTGCTCGGCAGGGAGTCTGCTTCTCCCTCTGACCCTCCCGACCCTCCCCCCTCTCATGTGCTCTCTCTCTCAGTCTCTCTACCTCAAATAAATAAATAAAAATCTTTAAAAAAAAAAACAAAAACAAACAAACAAGAACAAGGTCGTTACTGTCCCGGTGCTGGGGAGTGCACAGGACTAAGGAGGGGGCTCGGGAACCTCTTTGGAAGATTCTTGGTTCTTTGTGGCTGCCCTCTTGAGTTTGCAACAAAGGGTCTGGGGCGGGGTGGGTGTTGGTCCACAGCACCGTCCATCAGGAATGATCAGGGGCAAGAGCAAGGACCGACTGGAACAGCCTTGACCCAACAATGACCTTCAAAGCCCAGTGGCCACTGCTCACCTTTGCCTCCCAGATCTCAGGCGCCTTTCCTTTTGATGACTCTACCTTGGACACATTCAGGAAGAGAGTCTGAGAAACCTAGTTCTTAGTGTGACCAAGTAGATGCAGATTGTCTTATAGAAGTGTAATGCAAGTCACATACATAATTTAAGATTTTCTAGGAGTCACGTCTTACAAAAAGGAAAAAGAAATTGAAAATTAATTTTAATAATATATTTAACTCATCTGTCCAAAATACTATCATTCAGTGTGTAATTAGTATAAACAAGAATTAATGAGATATTTTGCACTACATCTTTCAAATCTGGTGTGTGCTTTATACTTCCGGAGCATCTCCATTCAGACTAGGCACATTTCAAGAGTCACAGGTCGCTGTCACACTGGACAGAACAGAAGGAGATGATAGGACAATCCATGGTTGGCTGTTACACAGAAACACAAAGAAAATGCTTTTGGAAGTGGCTGGCTCCTGAGCCCTCAGGGAACGCAGGCTGGGAACTTGATGTGAAGAGCCCTGTTCACAGAATGGGCCCCTGGCCCCAGCTGGGGAGCAGCCTTCAGCCTTCTTGGCCAGCACATCATCTGCTCCCTGTCTCGATCGAGAGAAACTGTGTCACCCACGACTGTGACCCCACTTGACTCTGCATGTGGACATAATCTTTTGTAATAGCTCAGGGCTCTCCCCAGCCCCTCAAGATGGCGGTGGGCTGGACCGTGGAGGGGCGGCTGAAGGTGGTATCAAGGGGCAGCACCCTTCCCTGTGCTGGACAGAGCCGAACCAGCTGGACAGTGGTGGACGGAGTCCCATGGGATGTCTCCTCCATCCCCGGCCCTCCTGGACCCCCGAGTGTGGCCAGAAAGGCCACCATAAAGATTCACGCCTCTGAGTGAAGTCCTGGGTCCTCGGGGAGTTTCTTGGATGGAGGGCAGATTGCTATCAGATACTCAGCCCTGGTCTGTGGGGGTCATGAATCTGTTTAGTTTTGGAGTTTTGTGGGAACACACTTGGATGAGAGGGGGATGAGGAACAGTCAAGAAGACCGCAGAGAGAATGCAAGACCCACGGGCTCCAGTGTTGGCTGTGGAAGCAGAGAGAATAGAGGGAAGGAGGGTGCTGAGTTGACCGTTCTGTCGGCCTTAGGGAAGGTTACTCCAGGTCTAATTGGCCATGGAATTTGGGGAGCGTCTCCCCTGAAGACCCCTAGGGATTCAAAGAGGCAGGAAGGCCATCTGTTTTGCTCCTGTTGGGGCTCCCAGAGCCTGCCTTTGTTTGCTAACCACCAATATCAGATTGGGCAACTCTGCAAATAAAACCAAGGCCTCTGGCTAGCTGCCCAGGTTGTTTAAAGTCCCAGCAGAGAGGCAGCAGATGTGGAACAGGACAGGGCAAGAGCCAGGCCTCGGTGGCCGGGTCTGACCCCAAGGCACCTCAACACCTGCCTGTCCCCGTGTGCCTCAGCATAGGAGTTAGTGATGATGCACTTCACTCAGTTCATTTCAGAAGATGACTCTGATGATGTTCTAAAAGCTGAGGTATTGGGGAAGGAGGCATTCTACCATCTTGCAGCTCACATTTTGACCCTCAGCGTTGTTCTGTTCATCCAGTCATCTCATCAAGAGAGGCCACCCAGATGATGACAGAGAATGTCTGTGAATATTAGTGTTTTGATTCAATAATCCATAATGCTGAAAGTATGTCCATAGACTGATGTGACCAGGAGACTTGCCTACCACTCATGTCTTGTCAACTTAACCTAGTCTATGATCGAATTGTTGGGTTTAAAAGTCCTTCAGATTTTCTTGATGGGATTTCTGAAGCATGTCTGTTTAGAAGATGAAATACAGTATTTAGAAAGGGAACAGGAAGTAAAGTAG
This sequence comes from Phoca vitulina, assembly GCF_004348235.1. Taxonomy (NCBI): domain Eukaryota; kingdom Metazoa; phylum Chordata; class Mammalia; order Carnivora; family Phocidae; genus Phoca; species Phoca vitulina. The sequence continues at coordinate 91,746,042 of NW_022589705.1, read as the reverse complement.
ACTATGTGAGTATTGTTTGTTACACACTGTCTTCTGCCATCTGTATTTGTTTTTATTTATGCTTTCTTATCTTTTTCCTCTCTCCCACTCTTATCATCCAGAACCAGCTCCCCTCCCTGGTTCCTTATGTATTTTTCCAGGGAGATACACACAAACTATATCATCTATCTATCTATCTATCATCTATCTATCTATCTATCTATCTATCTATCTATCTATCTATCTATCATCTATCTATCATCATCTATCATCTACCTACCTTCCTATCTACCTACCTATCTATCATCTATCTGTTTATCTATCCAGGTAATGACCTATATACCTATATACTTTGCTTGTTCTTTTTTTTTTTTTTTTAAGATTTTATTTATTTATTTGAGAGAAAGAGAGAGAGCACAAGCAGGGGAGCAGCAGAGGGAGAGTGAGAAACAGGCTCCCTACTGATCAGGGAGCCCTACGTGGGGCCTGATCCCAGGACCCCAGAATCATGACCCTAGCTGAAGGCAGATGCCCAACGACTGAACCACACAGGTGCTCCTTGCTTGCTCTTTTCATTTTTATTTTTTTATAAAAATTTCAGCATACTACTTCCTGGCTTTCTTTGCTCAATGATACAACTTGGCTATTATTCCAAATCAGCACATAAAGACCTTTCTGGGGCACCTGGGTGGCTCAGTCCATTGAGCATCCGTCTCTTGGTTTTGGCTCAGGTCATGATCTTGGGGTCATGGGATCAAGCCCTGTGACAACAGTGGCTGGGGCTGACACCATTTTGGGAAAGCTCCACTTCTCCATGCTCTGACACATGACCCCTCAGGCCAATTCTTCTCCTTGTGTCCATATCCCTTCCTGCCTACTCAAAGATACTGCACCTGCAACGGTCCACTCATTGTCCTGCATCACGAGTCCCCACCCCTCCTCGACTGTCCTCACCAGAATACACACATGCTGTTATTTCTCTCATTTGGATCCACCCTTGATCCCATACCCCAATCCAGCCACTCCTCATGTCTTTGCTCTCTTCAAAGTAAAATTCCTCAGAAGATTAGGGTTTCTCTCTCCACCTCCTCACATTCTCTTTTCCAAATCGTTTATATCTGTATCGAGTCATTGTGTCTGCTTTCTGTCAATATCTCAGAGAGGAGTGTTAAAATCTCCAATTATTATTGTGGATTTGTTGATTTCTTTTAGTTCTGTCAGTATTTGTTTCATGAATTGAAGCTATATTATTAAGACTATCAATGGGGCACAATTAGGATCATTATGTCTTCTTGCTAAATTGACTCTCTTCCATTATGCAATGTCCCTCTTTATCTCTGGAAATAGTCTTTGTCCAGAATTCTTCTTTGTCTGATATTAACACAGCCCAGCTTTCTTTTGACTAGTGTTTTCATTGTATACTTTTTCCCCCAACCTTTTTCTTTCTTCCTTTTTGTGTCCATATATTTAATGAACAGCATATAGTTGGTTTTGTTCTTGTTATCCAATTGGATGCCCTCTGTTTTTCACTTTGGGTATTTTGTCTGTTTACATTTAATGTAATTATTGATGTGGTTGGGTTCAGTCTACTATTTCTCTATGTGTCTTCTATTTGTTCCATCTTCTCTCTGTTTCTTTGCTTTTCCTTTCCTTTCTTAATTTGGATTGAAAATACTTTAGAATTACATTTTATCTTCTCTCAACTTTTTTTTAAAATGACTTTATTTTTTAGAGTAGTTTCAGGTTCACAGAAAATTGAGTGAAAAATAGAGTTCCTATATACCTCCTGCCCCCAACATGGTACAACCTCCCTCACTATCAACATCCCACACCAGAGTGCTACATTTGTTATAATTGATGAACCCACATTTACACATCATTATCTTCATGGCTTTTAAACTACCCTGCCTTTTTTAAGCGTTACTTTAGATTAAAATACTCATCCTTAACTTACCACAGTCTACCTTGAAATTATCATACCACTCCTCATATTATGAAAAACTTTGAACAGCGTAATTCTCTTTATACTTTTCCTCCTTTGTGCTATTGTTGTTGTATATTTTATTTCTACACTTGTTATAAACACCATCATACATTGCTATTATTTTTGCTTTAACTAGTCAATAGTCTTTTAAATAAATTTTTGTAAACACCCACCATGTTTACCATTTCTGATGCTCTTTATTTCTTCTGGCAGATCTATGATTCCATCCGGGATCATCCTCTTTAGCTGTAAGCATCCTCAGTATTTGTTGTAGTGAAGTTCTGCTGAAACAAATTGTCTCATTTTCATTTTCCTGAAAATATCTTTATTTTATCTTGAGTTTTGAAGGTTATTTTCATTGGAAAAAGAATTTTAGGCTGGTAGTTTTCTTTCAGCACTTTAAAGATGTCATTCTATTATTTTTTAGCTTCCCATGTTTCTGATGAGAAGTCAGCCATTATTGTTGTTCTCTTGAATGTGATGTGTCCTTTTTTACTTTAGCTGATTCCTAAGAATGTTCTTTTTATCTTTGGATTTTAGTAGTTTGACTATGATGATCTAGGTATGGTATTTTTTAATTTACCTTCCTTGGGATGTACTGAGTATCTTGAATCTATGGATTGATACCTATCATTTTGATACCTTCATTTTGGAAAATGGCCATTATCTCTTGAAATATTTTCTCTCTCCCATTTTCTTTCTCTTCTCATTTTGGAACTACAAATACATCAGCCTATTCAATATTGTCACACAGTCCTTGGATGCTCTGTCCTATATTTTATTACTCCTTTTTCCTCTGTGTGCTTCAGTTTGGATGATTCTGTTGAGAATGACCAAACTCATTCTTCTGCTATGTCCAATATGCTATTAAGTGCTTCCAAAGAATTATTCATTTCATCTACTACATTTTTCAGTTCAAGAATTTCCATTTAAAATATTTCAGGGGTGCCTGGGTGGCACAGTCGGTTGAGCGTCTGACTCTTGGTTTTGGCTCAGGTCATGATCTCAGGGTGCACTGCGCACTCAGGGTGGAGTCTGCTTAAGACTCTCTCTGCCCCTCCCCACTGCATGCACTCTCTGTCTAAAATAAATAAATTTTTAAAAAATAAAATTAAAAAATAAATAAATAAATAAAATAAAATAAAATATTTCATTTCTGTGCTGAATTTCCCCATTTGTGCAAGTGTTTTGATCACTTTTTCCATTAAATCCTTCAATACATTTATATATTTTAGTCTTTGTCTGCCAATTCCAACGTAAGGAATATATTGAGTTTGGGGCTATTGACTATTCTCTTGACTATGGGTCACATTTCCTGCTTCTTTACATGTTTAGTAATTTTTTATTATATGCTAGACATTTTGAATGTTATATTGTGGAGACTCTTAATTATGATATCATACTCTAAAGAGTGGTGTTTTATTTTTTCTGGTAGGCAGTTAAATCACAGGAGGATTATCTTGATCTTGTTGAGAACTGATTTTAGACTTTGTTAATGTGAGTTTATTTCAGTTTTGCCCATAGTCTTAGGGTGGAGCCCTTACCTGTATGGTGTAGCCCTTCTAAACAGTAAACTTCCTGGGTTTTCAGGGGAATTCTCAGGGTATTCACTGGTATTTCTTCTCTCTAGATGGCCCAGAACTCCAATATCACCTTAGCACTAAGACCTCTGAAATCTCTGTTCAGCTTTCAGCCTCCAAGCAGGTTTTCTCCTAGACATGGAGTCTTGTCCTGTACATGCATATCTTAGAATTCAGCTACAGACCCAAAGGGAATCTCTAAGCAACTTTTTGGGGCTCTATCTCTGCTACCTCTTCTCTGTAGTTCTCTCTTCTTTGGTAATCTGCCCCCAAAATTTTAGCTGTCTTAGCAACCCTAAACTCTGAACTCTCTTTTCTCCACCCAGTGAGACTAGCTCTCTGCTTGGAATCTACTTCCCTGTGCCACAGTTTGAAAATTACTCCCAGGCAGAAAGTCAGGGCGAGTGTGGAGCTTAGCCTTGTGTGCTCTCCTTCTCTTAAGGATCATAGATTTTCATTGACTGTGGTTCAATGCCTGATCTATAGTTATTTATGACAGGCAGATAAGTCCAATACAGCTATTCTGCTCTGGATAGAACCTGAAATTTCTCCTGTTCTTCTCTGAGCCCTTTCCAATTAAGTTTTTATCCTCAAGACCCCATCCTTGGAGGTGCCTGGCTGGCTAACTCGGAAGAGCATGCAACTCTTAATCTCAGGATCATAAGTTCGAGCCCCATGTTTGGTGTAGAGGTAACTTAAAAATAAAATCTTAAAAATAAAAAAGACCCCATCCTTTTCAAGGTTATCATTGACCTCCACTTTGTCAATTCTCATCTTCATTATAAAGTCTCATCTAACCTGAACAATCAGCAGCATTCTTCACTGTTGATCACTTTCTTATTCTTTTTTTTTTTTTTTTTTAAGATTTTATTAATGTATTTGAGAGAGAGAGAGAAAGAGCGTGATTGAGAGAGAGCACAAGCACGGGGAGGGGGAGAGGGAGAAGCAGACTCCCTGCCGAGCAAGGATTCTGATGCGGGACTCGATCCCAGGACCCCGGGATCATGACTTGAGCCGAAGGCAGACACTTAGCTGACTGAGCCACCCAGGCACCCCATCATCACTTTCTTATTCTTGAAGCACTTTTTTTCTCCACTTGGCTTCCCAGAAACCAATTGTTTCTTTGTTTTCCTCCTACTTCACTGACAGCTCCTCTGAAGTTTTCTTTGCTGGTTCCTTCTCACCTTCTTGGCCTCCAAATGTTTGAAAGCCTTGGGACTTACAATGAAACCTCTTCCTTTCTCCATCCATACTATCCTTGATTATTTAATTGAGTCCCAAAGCTTTAAATACCATCTACATACTCAAAATTCTTAGATTTATATCTCCAACCTTGGTCTGTGCCCTGAAATCCAGACTTGGAGCCCTAACTGCCTTTTCAATATCTCCGCTTGGAAGTCTAGAAAGCATCCCAGCCTTAACATGTCCACAACAGAACTCATGATTTTTTCCTTCACGAGACTGCCTCTTCCCTTGGTTTTACCCATCTTAATAGATAATTCTATTCTACTGATTGTGTGGACCAACCATTTTGAAGCCATTCTTAAAAACTTACCCACATCCAATCCACCTTAGAAATCTACCCACCTGGATTATTGTGATAGCCTCCTGAACAGCTTGCTTGCTTCCAATCCTTGTCCCCTGTATCAGCCAGGGCCACATTAGGATAGAGATGGCACACTTAGAGGATATGATTGCAGAGGTTATCAAAGGGGTTTTGTGTTAGTTATGGGTGGGTCAAGGGTACCAATAAGAGATAGTGAAGCATCCTGTAACCACCCCTAGGAATGGATGAGAGTTACAGATTCTGGAAAGGGCCACTTGATGTAAGTCATGGCCTTTGGTAGAAAAAGTCCCAACTCCTGCCACACTACAGCCCAGCAGAGAGAGAGCCAGGGGAATCTCCGATCGCCTGCCACTATCTCCCACTGGCTGAACCTAACCGGAAGCAGATGGTCGGGAGTCTATTGAAACAGTCCATGGAGATGGCCTCCCAGGGAAGAGAGGAGGATGGAGACAGGGAGAGTGGATGAAGGCAAATGGAGAATGTCCATCAAATCACATCCCCTCCCCACATATGCATATATAGTGGTCCATTCTCCATATAGAAGCCAGAGTAACATGTTCATTCTAACCAACCAGAGAGGGCTGCAGAGCCACAAGATGGCTGGAGCCTGGGTCTGTGAAACAGTAAATGGAGAAGAGCTGCCTGCCCACCAGGCCTTCTTGTCTTGGTTAAGTGAGTGAGAAACAAACTTCTACTGTATTTGAATTAAGAAACATTTAGGAGTCTATTTTTTACCCTTTAGCCCACTTAACTGATACTTCTATAAAACAAGGACCAGAAGAGTATCATTTCCATATGGTTGTTGGGGAAATAAATGAGATATCATTGCTAGGGCAATGCTTGGTGTATTGTAAGTTCTCAAGCAATAGTACCAATTATTGTTATTTAATATTTGAAATGAATACATAATCATGCCATTAATAATTTTTTTCACATGCCTTGTTATAGGCTTTAAGCAATTCTTCTAGAGAATAGATGAACTATGGAAGATATATATATAGATATATATATACACAGAGAGAGAGAGAGAGAGAGAATTACACCCCCCCCCCCCCCCAAGAAGCTTCTGGTCCACTTGGCCTCCAGGCCTCCAGAGAACCCAGTACAAAACAGAACTTTTTCTACCCCTCTCCTGAGCCAAGCACCCCACCCCCCGGGATCACATGGCACATGGTAGCCAGGCTCCAAAGATGCCCTTAAAAGACCTGCCTCCCAGCGTCCAGTGCCCTGGGTAAGCCCCTCCCACACCGGATCTGGGCTGAGCCATGACTCAGTTTAGGATAGGGCCTATTCCAGGCCAATGCCTTAAGAAACCCTAACACCTTCCATTCTTGTCCTTTTGGGAGCCCTAAGGCATGATAAATAGTCTGGCTACCCTGGGGAAAAGACCCCAAGACTCCATGGAGTTGGAGAGAGAGGCCCAATCACCCAGTGAGCCAGGTGTCCCCCCAAAGACAGCCACCGTACATGCATGAGCTATGTGGAAGCCTTCCAGCCCAGAGGAGCCCCAGATGACATCCCATGGAGCAGAAAATTCACCTCGTGGAGTCCAGTCAACCCTGAGATTCAAGAGAGATTAAAAAAAAAAAAAAAAAGTGGTTGTTTTAAGCCACTGAGTTTGGGGGATTTGTTTTGTTATATGGCAGCAGGTAACCAGACCGGGACCCAAGCTGGCCCATGTGAGCAGCATTTGTGGCCTTGAATTTCCAGCCCCGCCCCCATCGCTCCCTCCCCCCACCCCCGCTCTCATTGCAGGGAAAACCAAAAACCAAAGGCGATGTTGCAACCAGAAGCTTGCAGGCGGGGTGGAACTCTCTGTACTCTCTTTGGTCGGGGGAGTCTGGATCCTGCCCCCTCGGCCACTGGCCACCGGGAGGCTGAGCTCACTCCACTGGCTTCCATTCCTCTTCTTGATTGGCACTTTAATGAGGGCAGAAGGGGCTGACCCCCTGCCAGGGGGCCAGTTCATGCCCCGTTTATCTCACAGCTCCAGGCGGACTAGAACAACACTGCAGGCGAGCAGCCGGCCAGGAGCCCCCGCCCTCGGTGATGGATTGAGTGACCGCGGCGGGTTGGCAGCTGAAGTGTGTGGTGGCCACACTGTCCTGTCAGCGCGCAACAAAGGGGCCAGCCTGCCCCTCCTGCTCGCCAAGCTGCTCCCCCCTCCCGGGGGAAAGTGACAGGGGCTCCCTCTGAGGGGCTGAGTTCACTCTGACTGCCCTCCCCCCAATGCCAATGCCAAGTTTCAAAATACAGGCCTGGGGCTGGAGCCCAGTGGGCTGGAGGAACTGTTCGGGGGGTGGTGCAGAGAGGGTGGGGGAATTCTGGGCTTGCAGGAAGAGCTAGCACAGAAAACCTCCTCTCAGGCTCCTAGCTTTGGGGTCCGAGACAGGACGGGCTTCTCAGCAAACCCCCCTGCTGACTGTGCTGGGCCTTTTACTTGCTGTGCAACCTTGAGTGAATTCCCTAACCTCTCTGAACCTGAGAGCCCTCATCTGTAAGGACCACCACTGCTTAGAGCTCCATGACCAGGTCCCTGCACCCACGACAGGAGACCTGTTAGCAGAGCCTCCCCTGCTAGGAAGCAGGGTCCTACAAGTGAGGCCTCAGTTTACCTGGCTGTCTCCAGCATCTCCATTTTCCACATGGAGAGACAAGCTCGGAGAGGAAAATCTGCCTGGGATCCCACAGAGAGTAGAGGCAGATCAAGGATTCTGACCCAGTGTTGTCTGGCTCCAAAGTCTATGCAGACGTTCCCAAAGCCCCAGCTTCTGGGCTGGAATTTCCCGGTAAGGATGGATGGGAAGGCCAATGACATAGCTCCTGGGCGCTTGCAGAGGGAAAGAGCCAAAGCCTCTTTTGGAGAGCTCCCTTTGCAAGTCATGAAGTGCTCAAGGTGGGGGACATCCTCACTGTCCTGGTGCCGCAGAGTGAACTTGAGGTCTGAGCCGTTCCCTGTACCTTGAGGGACGTTCCTCCTGCTCAGGGGAGTCACAGTGGCCTGGCGCAGCCCCAGGGTCCCTCCGTCCAGGGTCCTCCCACCAGGACCCAAACCTGTGCCCGGGACAGGACCCGTGTGGAGTCCCTGCTGCTTCACCCCTAGAGCTGGGAAGTGGTGGGGACAGAGCTGGACAAATGATTCTTTGGGTCCCAGTGAACCCTGGAAGGGGAGGAAGGGGTCTTCCTGGACCTTCCCAGGCCTCTCTGGAGGGGAAAGAACCAGCCTCCCCTTGGAGGAGACTTCACCTCCCCATGAACTCCCGAAGGCGGGAGGCCAGGCTCCAGCTGAGGTCAGAGAAAGCAGCAGGGTGACACTGGGGCTCTCCATAGCCTTCCTTGCTCCCCGGACACCTCTCCCGCTGTCAGATGAGGTGGAGCGGGGGCAGACGGGCCCCTGGGGGTGGGCTGAACCAGGAGAGGGTCCCCCTAAACACTAACCCAGTGGACCAGGAGGGACCCAGCCTTTCAGCCCAGAATCCCGGTGCCAGACCTTGACTCTAGCTGTGTGGAAGCTTACAGTTCTGTTTCCCACCCCAAGCGTTCTGCATGTGCTATTCCCTTTGTCTCAAAAAGACTTTGCCCACAGCACCTGGTTAACTCCCCGCCAGCCTTCAGAAATCACCTGCGATGTCACCACCTCTGGGAAGCCTTCCCTAACTGACACCCCTGGGCCCCCGGATCAGACTAAGTCACATTCCTGTGTCATGCAGCCCTCTAGCTCCATGAGCCCTTCCTTTGTAGTTCATCCCTGTTAAATGGCACCCTCCATTTATTTGTTAATGAATGTTATTTGGTTCATGATGATGAGCGCATGAAGTCAAGGGCCATCTCTGTTCACTTGGATGTCCCCGGCCGCCAGCAGACAGGCTGATACACAGTAGATGCTCAATAAATATTCACTGACAATGTGCTGTTAGCCAGTGTGTGTCTCCCCATAAACTGTGGGTTCCACTGGGGCAGGGACGTGTTTATTTTATTTACCGTTATATCCCCCAAATTCAAGACTTGCACATAGAAAGCTGCAAATTTGCTGCAAAAGAAGAAAGAAAGTGAGAACAACCACCAACACAAAAATCAAGAAAACTAACCCAGTTTGGGGCAAAAGCCACCCAGAATGGGGAGATTCTGAGTCCTTTCATTTCAGAAGAATGATTCCACAGGCTTCAATGAGCCAAGTCCCTGGGGGAACCATGACATCAGGGAAAGCTGACTGAGCTTGACACAAGGTCAACTAACTTACTCCAACTGGTAGACCTCCAGATTCTGGCTTCTGCTCACTTGGGTCTTGGGCAACCAAAGGAGAGGGGGGACTCTAATGCGACCCAGGACACCTTTGGGGAAGGAACAGATGTCAAAACCCAGAAATTTTCCAATATTCTAAATTCTGTGGACAGAGTAAAATGTCAAGGAATATGATGTATAGGAAGAATGGCTACAATATATAAAGAGCTTATTAAAATAAATAAGAAAAGAAAATCACGAGTCCAATATATGTGAACAAAGGAAAGGAAAAGATCGTTTACATACAAAGAAATTGGAGTAAGGCAGTTGGCGTGCCTTGAGCGCTTATCCTGCGGTAGGTACTCATTAAGAGTTTTACACCTCGTTTAATTATCAGAGGAAGTGCAGCAAGAAAATCCAACCAACAAATGTAGAGTTTGGTGACAGTGACATGTTCCTAACTTTTTCCTACATTATCTGTGAAATGCTATAACCCTTTTATTTGTCCCAAGAAAACCCCTGAATTCCCATCTTAATTAAATCTCTCCAACCAAGCAGATTTCTGATATCATCCATTCATTCGGGTGTGAAAGACTGGCAACTGCTTCCGTATTCACAACCCCGATAGCTGTGTCTGGAATAAAATTAACTTATTTCTGAGTTGTCTGGGTTCTGCGAATAATGTAACTCCTATTGTATATCCAAGCTACTCTTGAAAGACTCAGGGCAGTTCTGAGAAATACTAGAAAGACAAAAATACATATTGTATTTACATATTATAAGCTCTTGGGGCAACGAGCGTATTTTGATTTGGGTACTCTGAAAGTGCTGTGTGGGCCTAAAGCTCCTATAGATATGCAAATAAAAAGAAAAAAAATTGGCTGAATTGGAAAAATAAATGATGACAATAAGGCCATGAGGAGGTGGAGGTGTTATTCCCTTTCTATGTGATGAGCTGGGGCTCAGAGATGAATTCACTGGTCAAGCTCACTTGCTCCAAATTGCTACATTATAAAACATTTCTTTACACTAACAATCTAAAAAGGGCAGATTAAGGAGGTACTGTGAGATTATTTTATATTTACTAAATTGGCAAAAAAAAAAATGTTTTTAAGGCCACACCCAGCATTGGCAAGAGTGCAGAGAAATTCATATCCTTACCCTGCTGCTGATGGAATTGCCAATTGGCGTCACCCTTTTGAAAAGCAAGGGGCTGACACCCAGAATAAAAGTCATAAAACTACTTGTGTTCTTGGTTCCTGTACCCCCCCCATTGGAATCCATCCCAAGAAAAATGTTTAAAAGGTGCAAACCCCCACAGCTGGTAAAATATCCATGACCACAAGTTATCAATGGCAAAAAAAAAAAAAACCCGACACAACCTATACACCCATTAGGAAAGGAATTTACCAAAACTATGGGAAAGGTGAATGAAGGAAGAGTCCGAAGCCATTGAAATGATCTTTAAAGTGAGAATTCTGAAGGTTATGCACAGAAAACATCAGGGTGTTAAGTAAAAATTGAGAATCATAAACATAAGTAAAAAGCCTGGGCACATACAAATTTTGTGTGTGCTGAGCTGAGTCCCAGGACCATTCGCAGGCAGGAAAATGGTACTTGCTCGGGCAATGGGTGAGTGCCCTATTTTTTTTTTTTTCATTTTCTTCTTTCTTGACACGACACCATCTTTTTAATAATACTAAAGAAATACTTTAGAACAATGAGCCCATGGGCGGACCATCTGCTCCGGGAAGCCCCTGGCCCAGGAACTGTGGGAAAGACAGGAAGCAGAAAGGTCAGTGTGCCCCAGGGAAATCCCACTGTTGGACAGGCCGGAATTCAGGGAGAACCTGTTTCTTTGAGCGGGGGGGCAGGATGCTGATGGGGGCATGATGCCCCATTCTTAAAGTTGTCAGCTCTCTTTGAAGGATCCTATAATTTTCTTCCTCCTTCCTTCTTTCCTTCCCTCACTCCTTCGACACATCTGCGTGGGACACCTGCCCCGTGACAGATGCGGCTGTCGTGGGGCGATCAGGGAAGGCAGCCCTCACACCGCAACATGGATGCTGACACCTGAATGCCTTTTAACAGTATTTTAATTTTTACAAATAATGAGTGTATATTATTTTTATAACCAGGGAACACAGAGCTAATTTCATGTCAGGAAGTGCAAGAAAGGTGATGCTTTATGGAAGATTTCCTGGCATCAGGGTCTCTTTGTAGGGAGGGCCCAACTCTCATCTTTCCACGCCTGGCCCAAGTTCTCTGCCTCCGTGGCCCCGCTCTGGAATGATGGGGTGAGGTAAGCGGGGCCCATCCCCAGTAGCGCCCTGTCCACCACAGCCAGGGTCCTGAGCCCCAGAAGCCCCAGGTGGGAGGGAATGACTACCTCCGTGCCGCAGAGCCCCCTCCTGGGAACGCAACCCGGGGGGACCGGGTTCTCCACATCAGTTGGCCGCAAACCAGATACACTTGCTGACTGGGGAGATGGCTCTGGGTCCGATGGTGGAGCAGGCAGCTTCTCGGAGGCCTCCTCCCCACCCTCCTTGCCTACAGACGGCCCGGGCCTTCCTGCTGGTGGGGACCAAAGCAAGTGGGTTCTCATTCCCCCCAGGGGCTGCGGCCGCATTTCTGTGCGGAAGAGGAACACCAATGCTCACGCCTTCCTGCCGGGCTGCCCTCCACCCTCTCCCCGGGGCAGTGCCGACTCCCAGGCAGCTCTCCTCTTCCTCCAGCCCCGGGATGGTCGGCACTGAGTTCCCATCTTGCAGAACCTCCACCGAGGCTCCAGAGGCCGCTGTCAGGTGCTCAGGTCCACCCAGACCACCCACCTCCATCCACAGGGCTTGTCACTGCTTAGCCCTCCGTGCTTCTAGGTGTCCCTGTCAGGGAGGCAGGCTGCCTTGAGCAGATGACAAGAAGATAAGCTACCAGAAGGGCCAAGGGCAAATCCAAGGTCGTCGCCTTGGCCCGGCCTCCGCTGCTGCCCATCAGCCCTGTGCCCCAGGCCTGCCCCGCCCCGCGCCTCACCCCACACCGCTCCCTCCACAGGGGCGTCTCCTCCTTACGATTCTGACCTCAGCTCCCATAGCACATCCTGCAGGCAGCCTTCGTCGACCACCCCAGCCACCGACGGCTATTTGCCCTTGTGGCTGGTCCGTGTCCTCGTCTATCCGTCCATTCACCTGCTCCCGTGCTGTCCACTCAGCTGTCCCAGGCTCCTGAGCCCAGCTCATTCTGTGTCCCTGGGCCCGGGCCCAGTGCTTAGCATGCAGCGGGCGCTCATCCGCACGTGCCCCGAGAGCCAGTGAACACCTGGCAACATCCAGCCCCCTCCCCCTGCTGGTCTCCTGGCCCCGCGTACCTGCACGTTAGGGTCGTGCATTTCTTCCGAGCACCGTCTATGCATCCAGGCTGGACGGGAGAACGGGACAGTGGGAGGAGACAGCCCGGTGACCGTCCTCAGGACCTCCTCCTGCTCTTCTGCAGACTCCCTTCCTGGTGATGCTCCCTGGGCTCTGCTCAACACCGGTGGCCTCCCCTGGCACACACTTTGTAGCCTGATGACCCATGAGGCTGTGTCTGTCCATGGGACCTGGCACAGACCTATTTGCGGCACCGAGCCTGGGACAATGGCCATTGCTTGGAGGACCCCTCAGGCCCGCTTCGCCATAGAGAGGGCCTCTTGTCTTGCCCCCGAAGATGGAGCTGGTCCCCGTAAGGTGTGGCTCAGGCCAGAAGCAAGCCAAGAGAGGGAGGTCTGGGGTGAGAGGTCCCGCTGGAGATCCTGCCCTAAACCTCTAGGGCTATTTTCAGGAAAGACAACTCTGGCCCCACCGTAAGAGTCTCCGGCTCCATCAAGGACACGTGCCGGGTCTCAGAATCGTGCGACCCTCTCAGGATGAGGGTGTTGGGTGGGGGGAGGGCAGGGTGGGGGGTGCAGGAGTTCAAACTTCAGGCTGGGCAGGCGAGACAAGAACAGCTCCTCACCGGGCCGATGGCCTAGAAGCCAGAGGGCTCCATCCTCACCCCCTCGCCTCAGGTGGTCGTGGTGGTGGCTGGGGGAAGAGGCGGGTGACAACCCCCCCGAGAGGTGACAGCCAGGGGGCGGGAGATGCTCCCACCTGAGTGGGTGTGGAGCAGGTTAGCTGGGGGAAAAGTTCACCGAGAGGGGAGCTGTCTGTTTCCCTCGCTTAATTTATCCACTATTTGGCTAACCTTGCTCTGAACCCAGGCCCCGAGACCCTTTCCTCTCTCCCCCGCCTCCCCACTGGGCTCCTGAGCCCCGCCACCAGACCTCCCGCCCTGTGCGGGGAGGCGGGGGACACACCGGCCTGGAAGAGGCCTCGGCCCGCGGGCCGCCCTGGGGGAGGGGCTGGCTGCCCAGTCAGGCTCTTATTTATGACCTGAACCTTCCCATCCTTAGTAACCAAAATAAAGTCCCGTTGCTGTCGAGGTCCAGGCTCCCAAACGCCAGACTTGGGCCAAGCAAGCGCTCGGAAGGCGCCCCACCCCGCCCGCCTCTGCCAGACACACAACCACTGCTCGGGACACACTGACCTTTCCTTCGGGGGCCATCTGTCATCCTGGCCTGGGGCATGTCACCGGGCGCATGGACCAGCTGGTCGTGGAGAAGGGGCTGGCCTCCTTCCCTGGCCCTGGGGTGGCCTCTGGCCCGGCCTCCGGTCTGTCTTGGCCTCTCCGGGGGCTGGGGGCACCGACCCCTCCTCATCTGAGCCTGCTTTATTCCTGACATGTGCAGGGGGGTGGGGGGGGGGTCAGTGGGTTGGGAGGGATTTGTGGGGGGGGGAACCGGAGAGGACAGCCATAGCTGTGACAGCCGGCCCTGGCACTTACCATGTGCGATCTCCGGGACCCACCCGGTGGCCCCGGTCCTGGCTGGCAGAAGGGACTGGGCTGGGCAGAGCCGCCATCCGAGGCCTCCGAGCCAACCCAACAGGCCCGCGCCGGGAGCCAGCACGCTCCCTCTCGCGTTCTCACCTTTCATTCATTAGATCTCTTCTCAGAACTATGAAAGTGCCCCGTGTGGCAGCCACCAGTGACAACAGAAGACGCATAAAGCATGAATCGTCCCATCCCGCCCTCCCCCACATCTCAGGCGCCCTTCCTCCGCTCGCTCCGTGTGCACACATGCTCACAGACGGGGGGTGGGGGTAGGTGGGCAGATGCAGGGGTGTGTGAGTATGCCCGCGGGCACCGCGAGCGGCCGGGGACCCCCTTGCTTGTGTAATCACGGGACCCCACAGCCCCGTCACTGGGCGGCTGTTGACTAACTGTCTGGAGTGGGGGCAGCCCCCAGGCCCCACGATGCCACCTCCAGCGAGCTCACCCATCCGTCACATCCGCCCCTTTCTGCTGGGGGCCACCCCCCTCTCATCGGGATTACCCAGTTGCTCCCCACAATCAGTTCCCTGCATCCAGAAAGACCTTTCTAAAAGCCTGATCATGTCACTGCCCTTGGGAGAAGGGCCCAGATCCTTACCAGGGCCCAGCAGACCCTCTCTGGTTCGGCCTCCCTGCTTCTCCAGAGCTGGTGTACCCCTCCCCGCCCCCAGGCTGCTCTAGTCTTCTTTCCCTGCCTCAGACACTCCTCTAGCCGGGCCTGCGCTCTCGGCTCCTCCGGAGGGAACAGGCCCGGGCCTCAGCTTACATGTCCCCTCTCTGGAAGGCCACCTCCACCCCCATCAACATGGCACATCTAAGTCCGGATCACACGGTCGCGGAAGAGACCGGTTGCAAGCTCAGTGAGGGCAAGCCCTGCCTGTGAAGTTCATGGCCCCCACCGCTCCCCACCACCCTCCCCCAGCCCCAGCACCTGACCGGTGATGGGCCTTTCAGAACTCTTGGTGGAAGCTGAGTGGGACGGACCGTCGGGGCAAACCATGCGCCATTCTCACATTTCCTGAATCCCTGCATCCCGGGACCACTGTCCCCTGGCTTTCAGGGGCCACAACTCGCCCCAGAAAGTCCTCTAGCTCCGGCCTTCCAAACGCCATTTGCTCTCGGCCGCGGCTGGGGAGTGGCGGTGCAGGGAGGGGCAGACAGGGGTAGCGGCGAGCCCGGGAGATTTCCCTGTCCCCCTCAGGGCAGCCCCACGAAGGACTGCCAGATAGGGCTGGTCAGCTGCCAAGCATGCCAGGGCCAACTGCCCACCGGGGTGCCTGCTGACTGCCAGCCAGTAGGGGCCAGGGGGCAGCAGGGGGCCGCCAACCGCCTGTCACCACACCGGCCAACTGTCAGTCAGGAGAGGCCAAAGTCCCGCTCCGGGAACTCAGGACGGCCCATCAGGCACGGCCCAGGGGCAAGTCGGGGAGTCCGCCAGCGCTCATTCTGCCGATCGCTGCTTTCGCTACCCAGCATCCTTTCACCTTTCTTCTGTCCAGGGCAGCCCATTGGACTTCTGGGGACCCACCCCGGTTCCAACTCTCAGTCCAGGCGTTCCAATGGGCTTAATGCCCTTCCAGGCTGCAAGGACAGACCGCACGGCTCAGGTCTGGCCAATCAGAGCATTGCATTCCTCTGGCTTCTGTGATTGGATCACAGTGGACACGTGACTCAAATCAAGCCAATCATAACCAATCAGAACTAACTTGGATTGACTAGGAAAACCCAGTCTGGCTTCTTTCTGCTGCCCTTGAACCTGGGAGGGTGCGAGGCTGGAGCTGAGCAGCTGTCTTGCCCTCACTAGAACAAAATGTCTGAGAGTGAAGCCAGCCCAGAGGATGTGAACTGAAGGACAGAGAAAGAGAAACTGGGTTCTGAACCAGGTCCTGGAAACATTGCTAAAACTCCTGGATCCAGCCATACCTGAAATCATTTATCATTGGGATTTCTGATTATGTGAACCGATAAATCCCCCCCCCCCCCACCTTTGGCCTTAGCAAGAATCACTGTGGGTGGGACCCGTAGTCACTCAGGGAGTCCGCCCGTGTCCCATGCAAGGCCGTCTGCTGGGTAGGGTACCTGCTCTTGTCTGAAGCCCAGGCTGGCTCCCAGGGAACTCCTGACCGAAAGCCAGAGGCACACAGCTTCCATATGTGCTTTCCCCGCTCCTGGCTGCTGAGGCGCGTGATCGTGACTCCCCTGATCAGATCCTCCCTCAGCCTTTGACTCAAATAAGTGATGGAGAAGTGGGTGGTGGGGATTCTCTTCGGTGGCGGCCAGAGCCAGGATTGTACAGATGAGGAGACAGGCTCCGGGAGGTTAAGGGACGTGCCACACAGAGCTGGGACTCAGATTTGGCTGGCTCCAAAGTGCAGCCTCTTCCCCTCTCTGTGTGCACCCTGGCTCCTGGCTAGGTCAGCTCCCTGGGCCGGCAGCCGACCCTCAGCCAGTGGGGGCCCTGAGAAGACATTGGCCAGGCCAGAATCCTCCTGTTCCCCCATCCACGCCCCCACCCCCGTAAGAAGCCCACTGCCACGGGGCATCCATCGTGGCGTTTTGGGGCAGTTTGCCTCGCTCTGTGAACACGCCAGGACTACCCACAGCTCGCCCCAGGCAGGGATCTGCGCACGGTCCCCAGTGTGACCTCCCCAAGCAGGATCCAGTTACATCGCAGCCAGCAGCTAAGGAACAAACGCAGCTTGTGTCTTCCTCCAAGTGCTTATTTCCTTTGTCTTGTGAACATTGAAAAATGAAAGGAATGATAAGGATTTGGGGGCGGGAAAGGGGGGGAGAAGCCCGGAAAATTCTGCAGTGTTGGCAGAACTTGCCAGGAGGGCGGCGTGAGGGAGTTTTCAAACCGAGTCCAAAGACAGAGAAACTCAAGTGTGCTGCCGGCAGGGGAGGCCGGAGGGGCCTGAAGCCTCCTGGGTTCCGGGCTCCCGCCTGGGAGTCGGGGTGCACCCTGGGGTGGGCGCTTCCCGTCCGTCCTCCTCTGGAGCTGGCCTCTCCTCGGCCAGGCCACCGAGCCTCCCTGGGCCTCCGCCTCTCTGCCGGCAGGTGCCCCGGGTGCCAGCTCCCATTGCTCCGGCTCGTGATGGGAGAGAAAGGGGGCAATGTGTGTGCTCAACCCGGGGCCAGTGAGCCCCTTGGGGGACACGTGGGGAATGGCTTGGTTGTCACAACTAGGAAGGTAAGGCGCTCCTGGCGTCTAGTGAGTAGAGACCAGGGATGCTGCCAAACATCCTACAGCGCCCAGGACCATCCCCACGGAGAACTGTCCCCATCTAAATGTCCGTAGTGCCTCGGGGAGACCCTGGTGTGGCGCCCTGAACACTTCATGGTAAATGTTGGTTTTAGGATTCAGGGGCCCATCTGGAATGTAACGGGAGGTGGGTGGGGGAACGGGGCATGCTGTGAAGAGGGGAGCCCACCGTGGCTCCCTCTGGCAAAGGCTCCGTCTGACGGGCTTGCGTCGGCGCCTTGCGCTCCTGCGTGGACCTGCCCTGCTGCTCACGGGGCGTCCGCTCTCCAGGGGAAGGGAGCCAGATGGACCCAGGGGGCAAGGAGACAGGATGGCCCGGAGTACCCTCCCAGAGTGCGGCCTGGGTGAACAGACCATGGTGGACCCACACGCTGGACGATTACTCGGCCGTGCAAAGGCCCGGTTACCCTCGGCCACGGGCAGGGTGAGGCCTGAACACGTTTGCTAAGGGAAAGAAGCCGGCCACGAGAGAGCACATCCTGCACGCATGTTCCCAAAGGTGTCTGTGCGGCTGGTTGCACACCCCCGTGACTATAGCGAGCGCCACCGCACTGCGCACTCGGAGCGCTTGAACTGTGCGGCACGTGGATTCTGTCTCAACACAGCCGCGCACACGGAACCTTCGTCAAGGCTCGAGCCCACCTCCCGTCCGGTGAGACAGGCGCTGAGGGAAGGAAGGGAGCGGCTGCGGTGGGGCAGCCCAGGCCTCCGGGGGCAGGTGCACACCTCCCCGAGGCCCCCTCCGGGGCGGGCTGGTGTGCGCTGGAGAGGGGGCTATGCAGGCGCGCCCAGGTGACCTTAGCGACCTGGCGTCTAGGCTTCAGGGCCCTGCAGAAGTATTCCCTCCCAGCTGCTTCCATCCAGGGAAGTCGGTGACCCCCGGGTCACACAGCTGAGCGCTGGCCGACCAGGCTGCCCTGCCCGGGCTAGTTTGGGGTGGCGGCCCTGCCTCCAAGGCCTGCCATCCACCTGAGGGGACCCACGTGCCGAGAGCAGCTCCCCAGCAGGGCCTTGGCCATCGTGCCCCTCCCGGCGATGCCTGCCCCGGGGACTTCTGTGCTTATTTTCTTCCCGAGCCACCGAGAGACTTGGGCGCAAAGGACCTGCCCCGAGCCAACCATGGTGGGAGGGGCCAGAGAAATGTCCTGCCCCCCACCCCCCGCCGTGTGCTGGAAGACAGCAGTCCCCCCCACCCCCCATGAAACACCTCCCCGTCGGGCCTCTTTGCTCTGCCCTCCCCGGGGACCTCCTCCAACCGCTGCACCTACTACCCGTGCTGGGGCCTCCTGAGCTCCAGCTGCGTTCCACCCCAGCCTGCTGTCACAGGGCTGGCCAGCCCAGGCCAAGATGGTGACGCCAGGTGCCCTGAGGGGCACTTGGGTCCTGGCTGGGAGCTGTGGGAGCCGCCAGCATCATGTCATGCCCTTGAGTTTCCGGAGCCTTTGCACTGGACACTCATCCCTGCCCAGGAGGCCAGAGGGCAGGAACATCTCGTCCTTTCTACAGGAGAGGAGGGGTGGCCTCACATGCAGGAGACGGACGAGCCAGTGGAACTCCAGAGTCTGGAGTCCTCGGGGGCCTCCTACCTCTTGGGGAGCCTCTGGGCCTTGGTGGGCTGGGAGAAGCTGGGTGCTCAGGGGTCTGCTGGGTTCCTGGACGCTGAGGGCCTCAGGGGGACCGTGAGAGGTGAGAGGCGACAGCAGGCCCAGGCTCCGCACCACAGCATGCAGCCCCCAGCTTATGAGGAGAAGCGTGTTAACAGATGTTGGTAAATTGGACCCCAGGATGAGAGCCGTCCGGAAGGGGAACGGAGTGGCTGGGGTGCCCACGGGTGGTTCCAGGCCTTCCTGCTGTGCTGAGGGACAGGTCGTCACCCCCTGCTTTGCCTGAAGTGAGGGGTGTCTCTATACCGACGTTCTCTTCACAAACATAGACCTCTGGGCTCCTATGAATGATTCCCCCTTTACAAGGCCCTTCCTGAAAATCCGAGAAGCCCCCTCCGAGGGAGAAGTCCCGAGGTACTGTGGTGGGAGGGAGAGCCCCCACGGCAGCCCTTCCCTGACCCCCGGCCCCCATCCACCGACCTGCAATTGTTTTTTCCCTCTGCGCTGCTCAGCACCCAGACAGCAGGATTCATCTGTCTGTGACCTGGCTCCTTTTTGTGTCCCCCATCAGACTGGGACATCCCCGGGGGCGTGGGCTGTCCGCCCCGTCAGAGGGGCTCTTGTCGGGGAACGCAGGGCAGGGCTGAGCCCTGTCGTCACCCTGGTCCCTCCTGGCCATAGGTTTGGCCCGAGAAGAAGAGACTCCACTTCTCAAAGCGTTCTGGCCCCGGGAGCGGGGCTGCGGCCACAGGATTCAACTCTTGGCCATTTGCCAGGCCAGATAGCCTGGTGCCTGGAACCCTGCCAGGATGGGCTCGGGTCTGGTGCCTCCTGGGTTTAGTGCCCACCTCCGATCTGGTTCTCTTCGGAGGAACCAATGGCATGGCAACTGGGTCATTTCCCAGGGCCCAAGCCTTCTTTGCAGGGTCGGCATGCCCTGTCCTGCCCCTCGGGGGTGTCAGGGAGCCAGAGTTCAAGGTTTGTCACCCTCTCTCCCTTGGCTAAGCCCGGGGACAGAATTAGCTCTCCTCCCTCACTCTCAAGGCTTTCCAAGCACCCAGACCATCCCGGGGAGGGACCAGGCTAGGGCCTCCTGGGAATCTGCCCAAGGCTTTTTCCCTGGTTCCTCTGGGAAGAGATCCAGAGAAAGACTGAAAGTGTCCCAGCAGAGAGGGAGGGGACGGGGTAGGACCAGGCCCTGCCTGGCTGTCAGGAGAAACCCCTGGGGCTCTGGAAAGATGTGAGGTCCCAGTGGAGCCAAGGCAATTCCCTTCTCAGTGGGCCCTGGGGAGGGCTGGCCGGCCCTTGTCACTCCCAGAGTCCTCACTGTGTTCCTGGTCTGCAGGCCAAATGCTGCATTTTATGGAAACCTTAGGAGTCAAATCCCCTCCAAATGGTTGGCCTGGAGCCAGCTGGGAGCACAGAAATCTTCCTGCCGCTCAAGGATGATCAGAAAAGTCGGGGCTCAGGGGACAGGATCTCCCCTTCTCCTTCCTCATCTACCCCTGCCCACGAGATGTGCCCCCGCCTTCAACCTCCCTCCTGCGAGAGCCAGTGACAGGCTCCTGAGACAGCTGAGGGGCAGGCCCAGCCCATGGACCAACCCCACCATGTTGTCCAGAGAGGCCACAATGGGGTGATCGATACGTGTGGGCATGGACGTTCCAGGCCTGCCCTCACCGGGCTGGCCAGGGTGCCAGGAGGACGCCTTTAGCAGCTTTCTCTCCCCCGCCCCCCTGCCCCCACACTTTGGTGACACATATCCTCAAGCACCAAAACACGGGTGACGAGTCACTTGCTGCAGTGCGGGCGCTTGCCGGCCAGGGAGAGCCACGTTCGAAGGCTGCCTCTGGAGTTACAAGCCCTTGGAACCCGGGCAGGCAATCTCCTTGCTCTGGGCCTCTTCGCTCACCTACGAGACCATCTTTCTGGCACCACCCCCACAAATAGCTCAGTGCTTCTTTGGGGCTCCGCTCGGGACCTGGTGTGTGCACAGAGGGGCCACCACATCCCAGAGCAGCATCTGTCTGCTTCCCTCCATCCTCCGCCATTTCGATTTTTCCCCACGTTCTCGGGGACAGCTTCCGCTGCGTGGCAGACTGCATTATGGTTCAGAGTGATCAATCACGCTTCCACGGAGTGCATGTCCCACGGCAGCCACGGCAGGCTTGACCACATGACCCGCCCTGGCCCGTGAAATGTGAGCCGAAGTGACGCGCCCTGTTTCCAGGCAGAAACCTTCGGAGCCTGGGCTGGGTGGCCGGGTGCGTCTACCTCTGCCCCCAGACAGCGGCCCAGATGGAGGCTGCTCACTCAGCCAGGCTCCCAGCGTGAGGAGGACACAGAGCAGAGCTACCACACCCTCGGCGGACAGGGGGCAACCCTAAGACAAGCCTCCGTTGTCGGCAGTCAGGGAGACCTGGGGTCACACCCTGGCTGACACAGCTTGTGGCTGTTGGAAGGGGTTCCCAGGAGCTGCTGCTAGGTGCGGTGGGGCATTAGCGGTTAAAATGTGATGCTCTCGACTTGGTGGCCGCTTGGCAGGTACTCCACAAACAGTGGATGTAACCACGACTTGGCATTTCTGCGCGGACCCGACTGACGAGCGTCCGGACTTGGAGATTAATCTCCCGATAACGTGAATTGTGCATAAGGGCCGCCATATGCAGAGCCCAGGGAAGCTCCTACCTTGAACTTGCGACCTTCTCCTTCATCCCTGGGGAGCTGCTGCCCATCCCCCCTCCCCCCGCCTACCCACCCACCTGCGAGAGCCTTGTAGACAGAGGCCACCATCCACCTGTCCCCCTGCCCGAGGTCAGGTTGATAAGCTCACTGTAGCAGGAGAGAACACATACCAGAGGAACCATGGGGCATCTCCTCCACGTCTCCTTGGCCGTAAACCTCCTCGGTGACTGAGCCCGGGTCCACTGTGCCATTCCAGACCTCCCCGTTGCTTTCTATTTCACTTCTAGCCCCTGCCGTCAAATCTGGCTCAGGGGCCTGTAGCAGACTCTTAGCAGGGGACCTCTGGTGCTGGTGGTCTTCAGAGTTTTGGCTCCTCGGAGACATTGCCTCTCAGTACCCAGTCATGCTCAGTAGACTGACCCGCCGCTCAGTGGGTGCTCACTAAGGACTGGTTCTGCTCTCCCGAGCTGGTCGCTTTGCAGCTGGTGGGGCTGTGGCAGGGCAGAGGGCAGCTCTCTGCAGACTAGTTCATTCAGGTCGTGGGTGGCGAGGCCAAGTGCCCCCCAACCCACGGCTGTTGGGAGGGGCCTGGCAAAGGTGGCAAGGAACCACATACCCCAGGCACGGGCCCCAATTTCTCTCGCCGTCTCTGCCCTCTTCTTGCCCCCTCCACTCCTGGCAGCTGGGGACCCCGAGCAGACCGACCGTCTCTTAAAGGATGGGGTTTTGTGGTGGGGATCGGTCCCCTCCCCACTGCTAAGGACGAGGGGTCGGGGATTTCAACAAAGGAACTCACAAAAACCATCTCTTTATTTTTCATTCCTGCCATTCAACCAGTTTGCACAAGCTGAGGATGGGTGGATTTCGGAAAGAAGAGAGCATCTGGGTATAGACCCTCCTGGCAACAGTCTAGGCACACTGCTAAGGCTGGTTAGACTCGAGAAGCAATTTAACAATAAAATCTACAGAATTAGAAATGTATCAAAGTGTCAAGGTGGCTGCTGGCTGGTTTCTCGCCTCCCCATGGGGGTCAGAGTTACACCCGTCAGTCCTGTGCAAAGGTCCTGGGGCTGGCCTGGGGGGGGCACCCGGATTCTTCCTGGGGCCAGGAGCAGTCCTGCTCACCCAGCAGAAGTGTGCCAAGGGACAGGCGTGTGGGTGTGTGCCCAGCACCGTGGCCCCCTCAGGTTCCGTGGCTTGTGAGCGTGTCTCTGCGTCCGGCCTTTATGTCCGCCCTTTGAAAGTGTTCATGCAGGTGTAGGTTCCTGAGAATTTGTAGATCTCCTCCAGTGCGGCCTGTGGGAGTATGCTGGGGGAGTGGGGAGGGAGGAAGGAAGGTGGTTAGCAGGGGCGCCAGTGGCCAGGTCACTGTGGGCCACGGAGGACCACACAGTAGAGCAATGGTTCCCGTAAACCACCACCCCCCACCCCGCCCTCCATGGAGGAAGGGCTTTCAAGTAAGTGGATAGACAATGTTTCCAAGGTAAAGATGGGTGGTAGAAACAAACTTTCAAAGCCACATTCTTAGCATTTTGGGGCCAACAGGTATCTGAGAGATGAATTAACTCCACGTGCTACTTATTCAACAAATATTTGCTGTGTGGGACCGACGAGTCAGGTCCTGCCGTCACCTCCTCCAGGGAAACTTCCCAGACTCACCCCCAGGCCTCTCCTTGGGCTCCCCCACAGCCCCTCTGCTTCCCCAGTGGGCCCTGCGGTGTCCTTGTGTTTGCTTGTCAGGCCCATGCGTGCCTCGGAGGGAGATACTTCATCTCTGATCCAAGCCCCACACGCAGGGCTCAGTCCGTTTGTTAAATCAAATCCAAGGGCCCTGGCCTCGGTGCAGGATGGGAAGGGCTCTGGAAGGCTCCCTGGGGCGTGGGTGGCGCTAGAGTTGAGCTTGTAAAGATTTTTCTCGGATGGTGAAAAGGGGGTAGCGTGCAGGGGCTGGGAAGGGGGTGGCCTCTGCTTCCTGTGGAAAATAGTGGGGGACAGAAGAGGGAATGTAGGCTGGGGGCTTACTGTGGGAAACACTGACATGTTCTAGACAAACCAGCTTTTTTCTAGAAGGTTCAGAAAGGCTTCTGAGACGCTCCCTGCGGTGGAGGGTGGCAGTCTCTACTCTCCTAGGGGCTCACAGAGGCAGCAAGGAGCATCTCAGAGCAACAATCAGGATGGCCTAAGGGACGCAAAGATGTGGCCCAAATGCCCCCAGGTGCCCCCTGCCCCTGCCGCCTACCAGGTGTCTCTAAAAGAGCTATGAGTTTGGACTGATTGATGTTTCTCCTCCGTGAGGAGGTCCCCATGCCTGCAGTTGGAGCAGCTCAGCCAGAGGGGAACCGGTTTCCTGGGCCTTGATGTCTCATGAAGTCACCTGGGTCCTTCACTTCCTGAAAAGGCCTTTCAGGTCAGAGGGGTCCAGTCAGCTGGGGGCTGGGGGCAGGACTGGGAAGGGCAGGGTGTGCTGCCCAGAGGCCCAGAGGAGCCAGGAGTCCACGGTCACGGGGCTCCAGCGTCCAAGCTCTCCCTGAAGCAGCAGGTTTAGGTGGGCACCTGGAATGGCCGCCCCTTCAGGGCAGGACTGGGAAGGGCAGGGTGTGCTGCTCAGAGTCTAGAGAGTTCTAGGAAATGCGATGCTGGGCCAATTCTGAAGGAGGATGATCTCCTCTTTAAAGCCTACCTCCTGGTACATCCCACCTGACCAGCCCTGGAGCGTTTCTGGGAATCTCAAACATTGAGATCCCTGTTTTCCCCCATTAGATTGAATTTCCTGGACCTCAGGGCTAAGTAATAGTCTCTGGAAACGGTGGTTCTCAAAGTGTGGCCCAGGAACCCTCAGGGGATACCTGAAACCTCTTCAGAGGTCAAACTGTTTTTTGTAATAACACTAAGATGTATTTGCCTCCGTACGTCTCTCCCCCACATGCAGCTGAGTTTTCTGGAGGCGAGGTGACATGTGACATCATAACCGATTAAAATCAGAAGCAGATCTAAGCATCCAGTTGTCTCCAATTAAGTAGGCAATAAAGAACTTTGCAAAAATCAAAACAATGCCATTCTTCCTACTACTTTTATTTTTGGTGGAAAATACACTTTTTATATAAATATCATATTTATGTCAACAAAGGATGGAAATGGATTTATTACTGCTGTTTATAAATGAATAAGTATTTTAAATATAAACAAATACATAAATCTTGTAAAACTTTTTCCATTTTAATTTCTCCTATGGTAACTAATAATAGATACAACTCACATTAAAAAAAGGGGAGGCGCTTCGGGTTCCTCTAATTTTTAAGATTGTACAGGAGTCCTGAGACCCACAAGTTTCAGAACTGCGGCTCTATCCTAAGTGTAGGAAATCCCTGGCACACAGACCGCCTCTGTTCGCTCTCGCGCCCACAGCAGACATGACTAATCGATCACACGCGTCGTTTCTCCTGCCTGCCGCCCCCTCCCCACCAGCGTTCCCCAGCAGAAGGGGAAATGGCCAGCGTGAGCCTGCCTCGGAGCTGCCCTCCCCCACCCCCCAGCCCTTACCTTTTCAAGATAATGAGGGCATGCATGGTCCACGGGAGGAGGAGCAGGGCCTGATTGAGCTGCACGGCTTCCACCGTCCTCCGGGCCACCGTCTCCGGCTTCAGCGGCGGGAAGAGGTTAGGGAACCTGACGTAGGAAGAAACGATAGGGGATTCTTCTAGAGAAGCCAGTGCTTCTGCTGACCGTCTCCGTGCCTAAAAAATTTGGCCCATCCCTCTGGTGTCTGCTCTTTGGGAGACTTGAGTCCCCTTTAGAAGGTTCTGCCCACCCCCCACCTGCTGCCCCAGAAGGGGTGGGAGTCCACCCTTGAGTCTCCCCTTGAGAATGGAGATCTTGTAGCCCATCCCCTGGGACCCTTCTCCAAAATGCTTCCCAGGGATCCTTTATTTAAAATGTCACTCTGATCATGGCGCTGCCTGGCCCAGACCCTCCCAGGGCTCCCAGTGCCCTCCACCGCCCTGCTCCTTGTGGACCCTGCTCACCCACTGCCTGACCCCTCGCCCTTATCACTCTGCTCCAGCAATCCCGGCCAACCTTTCTGTTCTTGCCACTTAAACTCTTCGCCGGCTCAGGGCCTTTCACCAGCTGTCCCATCAGAGAGGGTTCTCGGCCCGTCCCCTCGGGGTGGCCTCTGATCTCCTCCCCCTGCTAATTCCCTGGACTGCATTGGCCACCTCGAGAATGGCGTTGCTTGTCTGCTTGTTTCCTTGCTCATGGCCTGTCTCCCCGCCTCAGACTGTGCGTTCCACAAGGGCAGAGGTCTGGTCGGTCTTGCTCTCTGTTTTATCCCCTCTGTGCAGAGTCTGGTACCTAGTGGGTGCTCAATCAATGCTCACTGAACGGATGGACACAGAACAACCTGCTGTTCCCCAAATGTGTCCTGCTCGTCCTGTCTGGAGGCAGGGGTCTGCGGGAACTCTGCCCAGCTTGCTGCTTCCCTCGCTGGTTCATTGATTCACTGAGCCATCCAAACATTGACAGAGCGCTTTCATGGGGTTGGTAAATGAACCACTGAATACACAAACGCCAGGGAGCTTTCTCATGCCTGTTCAGAGGCCTCTGACCGGAGACCCACACATCTCCCTAAGTGCCAGGCCTGTGCTAAATGCATCAGGAGCCGTTTGCTCCAATTTATAGGGAAGGAAGCTGAGGCTTTGGGGGAGATTAAGGGGGGGGCCTAAGGGCTCAAGCCAGGCCAGCATGGGCCCCAGGCCAAAGCTCTGTCCTCATCCTCCCTCGCAGCTTGTCCCATCCCTCGTGGGCCCTAGGCACAGGGCTGACCTCAATCCCACGGAGGGCTTGTGTGCTGTTCGGGCCCCAGGAGCACTTAGGGCGGTAAGTCACTCAGAGCTGATGTTACCTTGAGCAAAGGCAACTCTTGGGACCCGAGCATGGGCTGGGTTGGCCTCAGAGAACCCGTGGGTGTCCCCTCCTCCCCATTCTCCGCCAGGGGCTTCCTTCCCTATCCCAACATGCAGCCAAGATGCTCACAGCCCTGTGATCTAGAAGGGCAGCCACCAGGGGCCTGCAGAGCTGAATGTGCTGAGGCCGCTCACGGAGGCCGGAACAGACACCGCGGACAGTCTGGTTTTCCAGCCCCGACCTGGGCCGGTCCTGCTCGCTACTTGGGGGATGGGAAGACAGGATGGATAGGCCAAGCTCCGTGGGTTCAGGGGGGCCCTTCCTAGTAAGACCCCTGTAGGAGAAGCTGACAGAGGATGCCAGAGTGCCCACTGGAGGGTCCTTCTTTCCTTCTTGGTGGGTGGGATGGGTACACAGGGAACAGGCAGAGCCTTTACCCCCACGGAGGCAGCCCAGACTTGTGGAAGAAGCATGTTCAGCCGATTTCCCTCTGTGTGGCCCTGGGCAAGTAACTTCGCTCCTCTGAGCCTCAGTTCCCACGTCTGTGAAATGGGAACAAGAGCGCTCTCACGGGGCTGCTGAGGGTCAAATGCAGCTGCGTTTATAAAGTAGCTGTTGTGGCTGGAACATAGAACAAGATCAGTAAATAGCGATTTGCAGACAACAGCTCCCACCTCTACGACTCGCTCTTGCCAGAAAGCCCATCAGTTTTTTCATGGTTGGGGAGGAAGCCAATGCTTTTCTTTTTCTTCTTCTTTTTTTCTTTTAAGAAATGAGAGTTGGTTAAACACCAATCACCCCTTTATGACTCTCCCCACAGTGTGCGCAGATGTGCTCAGCTGCACATCCACAGGTCACTAACCTTCACCTGGTGGGTACCAACTGCCAGGCAGGCTAGTGGATCCCCACTAACCTGTGAAGCAGGGGGTACATTACCAATCCCTTCTTAGAGATGAAACCAAGGCACAGAAGAGCTAAAGTAACTTGTCCAAGGTCACACGGAGCTGGGGTTTGGCCCGAGGCTGTGTGGGCCCCCACTCGGAACCACTGTAGAAAGGTGGCTTGGGGGAACCTTGAATTTCTTTAATGCGCCAGAGAGGAGACTGCCAGAAGGTGAGACAGGCACCCTGCCAGAGGTCTGCTGATATCCTGCCCACTTCCGTGTTCCGGAGCCCATTGGAAGCCCTGGATTGCCCCTGCTGCATTTACAGAGCACCTCCTGTGTGCCCAGATGAAAAGAAGCCAAACCAAGAGGAGATGGGGGTGGGGGGGAGCCAACATGGAACATTAACTGTCATTAATCCAACCTCCTCCACATACAGAATCTACGATGCTTGGCACGTGAGTCGGGTGGAAATTTCAGTGGCGCACGGAAGGTGTGATCTCTGAGGAAGGTTAATCACCTACGCCTTCTTTGAGATGCTCACTGTCAGTAAGGACAGGTATGCGCCAGGCTTTGCACCAGAACCTTCTGTGTGTTACTTCGACCCCTTCTCATGAGCCCCTGAGGGAAATATGATTTCCACTCGTTTACAGGGGAGCAAAGTACGGCTCAGAGAGGTAGCAAAACTGGCTCAAGATTTTGCAAGTGCAGAGATGCGGGGCTGTCACCAAACCACTCTCGATACTAACAGTTCGGGGGGACTGAGGGATCCCCGTATGGTTTGCTCTCTGTGAAAGGTCCTCCACCGGCTGACTCATTCGATTCCCACCAGGGCCCTCCACGTCGTCCTCGTTTTTGGAAGAAGCTGATGTGTATAATTTGGAAGGCAAATCTATAATTGTATGCCATGTTGCAAAAAGCAAGGAAAGCAGCTGTTGGGTAATCCCGCATTTACATTTATCTATGACTTTATGCCCCTTCACAACCCCACATCATTATAGTGCCAATTATTGGGCAGGTAACATGTGGTGTTGCCTGCCAAGTCCCATTTTATCCTTATCACAAAACCCTAGGTGTGGACATCCTCATCATCCCATTTTTTTTTCTTTTTCTTTCTTTTTTTTTAGAGAGTGAATGAGCAAGCTGGGGGGAGGGGAAAGGGGCAGAGGGAGAGGGATAGAATCTTAAGCAGGCTCCACGCCCAGCATGGAGCCTGAAGTGGGGCTCGATCTCATGACCCTGAGATCATGACCTGAGCAGAAATCAAGAGTCGGATGCTTAACCGATTAAGCCACCCAGATGCCCCTCTCATCATCCCATTTTATAGATGAGCAATGGAGGCTGCAGTGGGGACTCATTGGACCCAGGGCCACAGGGGACATTACAGGTAAAGGTGAGTTGGCACCAAAGCATGAGCTCTAAACCAAGGGTTCCCATTCCCTTTGATTTAACTGGCCTGGAGGAGAGGTGGTTGGGCTTCAGGATTTCTTTAAATTGAGCTATAATTTGCATACAATAAAAAGGCATAAATCTTTAGGGTATAGCATGATTACTTTTTACCTGTGTAACAGCCATTCAGATCAGGAAGAGAGAACATTTTTAAAAGCCTAGAATGTTCCCTTGTGCCTCCTCCCAAGCTATGTCCCCAGCCCTCCAGGGACGGCCACTGCGCTGGTTTCTATTGCCATGGCCTGGCTCCAGAGCTTCATACAGTGCCTTCATGCAGAAAGCACTCTTCTGCGTCTGGCTTCTTTTGCTCCACACAAGACTTTTGAGATTCATCCATGCTGTTCATGGATCAATACTCTGTTCTCTTTTGATAGTTGGGGAATATTCCACTGCACCCATGCATGTAGAACTGATACTTTATAAAAGTCCCCTGACCTGAGAAGCAGGACCCTAAAGCACTACGGATGGAGAATCGGGTCTGAGACCACAAAGCCAAAGATTAACGGGCGTCGGAGATAGTTTTCACTGTCAGCTCTCCATGCACATATGCCGCGTGGCCCTGGTCCGATCTGCTGGGGGCCGTGGTGGGGGGTGTGGAGGGTTGGGGGGTGAGGGTGGGGAGGCGAGTCCCCCGCTCACTCACCTGACCCTCATGCCCTGGAACATCTCGGTGCTGGTGTGGAAGGGCAGCACGGTGGTGGCGCTGACTCCAGGACAGTCCAGCAGCCCCAGGGTGAGGCTCTCCATGAAGGCGAAGGCCGAGGCTTTGGACGTGCAGTAGTCAATGGCGCCGGGGATGGCGGAGAGCGCCAGCACGGAGTTGAGACACACGATGTGGCCGTTCTGCAGCTCCAGCATCCGCGGCAAGAAGGCCTTGGTGGTCTGAGGGTGGGCGGGAGGTCATTGGAGGGCCTCCAGCAGCCCCTCTAAACTTCTTCAGGGGAGAACGGGCCACCCCGAGGCACACGCGCCCCGCCGATGATGAGCTCTCCGAGGACGGGAGGGGAGGGGGCCGAGGCCTGTCCGCCGCAGGGCCCTGACCTCCACATTCCTGTACGTCCACATGCCCTAGCCCCGGTGAGCCTCTCCCCACGCCCAGATGGCACCCAGGAGGGAAGGAACGGGTCACTGTCACACCCGGGGCTGGCTGCGGCCCGGGACAGCCCTTACCCAGAACTGGCCCAGGGTGTTGATGTGCTGTGACTTGAGAAGGGCGTCATCGTCACTGTCCATGAGGCTTTTCCCGTGGACCACGGCAGCATTGTTCACCAGGATGGTGATATCGCCCACCTGCGGGCAAGGGGGCCGCGGGGCTGTTAGGGCACAGGGACCTGCCCCCTCAACACTGGCTGTGTGCCCCTGGACAGCCACATCGTCTCTCCGGGCATCAACCTGGATTTGTGAGACAGGGCTGCCAGCCATCCCGGGGTCGATCTGAGGGTCCGAAAGACTTTATGGTACAGAGCAGGTTTATAATCAATGGGGTTATTGTTATATAAAAGCAGTTAACATTCACCATGTGCCAGATACCAAACAGGGTGGTTTTTGCTCCCTTAGAGCTCACTGAGACATTCAGTGCAAACAGATGGCTGGAGTTAGGGCAAGGATTTTCCTAGAGAGCAATGGGACATTTGCCCCCCAAGCTCTAGGACAGAAACTCACAAGGTCTAAACTTCCAAAGAGGACAACAGGTGATCACTCCTGTTATGCAATCAACCCACACCCCTTATCCCTGCCCCGAATAGCACTCACATGCACACACACACTCACGCACACACAGCAGGGGCCGGCTTCCCAGGAGAGTCCCCAAAGATGCCCTGGAAACAGCCATTCTGCCATGAGCAATGCTCTTTCCCAGGCCAGGTGTGATTGATCTCTTTGGCTGGCATTCTCCTGGGTGTAGCCGAGCTAGAAGGGTGCAGACAGACCCTTCTAGGCCACTTACCTTCTCCCGGACAGCTTTGGCCGTCTGGTACACCTCCTCCCGGTTGCCCACGTCGCAGATGAAGTAGTGGCACTCGGTGCCCATCTGCCGAATCTCCTCCGTCGTCTCCTTCAGGCATTTCTCAGTCCGGCCCCAGAGAACGATCTGGAAGGAGAGGATGACAGAACTGATAAGTGGTCATTGGGTAAGCTGTTGTGATTCAGTGATTGGCATCAGAAATTCAGCAATCTGCCCGAGTAATTGGCAAGTGAAGTAACTGGCCTCCCTGATTGCATCCAAAGAGCGTATGCAAAGCACATGGACAACAGGCTTTTCTAAAGGGATAAAGCCTATTCTGAAATGAACAAGTAGTTTCTGAGCCCATTTATGACCGATCGATTGATGTGTTATTTACAAGTCCCTCTTAGACGTTGCTTTCCATAGGACGCCCTCTGCCAGCTCGATTCCAGAAGCCACAGCAAAACTCCTTCTCTACAGTGTTCTGGAATGCTCTCAGGAACATTAGAGCTAGAGCCAGGTTTATGAGCACCAGCCACCAGGAGGGACTGGAAGGTCCTGGCCGTGAGGCCCACAGAGGCGAAATGGGGCTCCCCACCTCGCTGCAGGCCCACTGGGAAGGAGGGCATGAGGAGAGGCACCAGGCTTCCACTGAGCAGGAGATGCTGCTGCCCCCACCGGTAATGAATGTGGGACCCGCCACACCAGGAGGAGACCCTGGTAGGGCCGATAAATGGATTCCTAATGGGGTGGGACAAATTTATGAATGGCTGGCCATAAAAGGCTCAGAAGAGAAGCCTGGCTAATTCTCAGCCTTGACCTAAGCAGGAACAACCCACCTACTTCCCCATGACATGAGAGAGAGGCCCCTCTTGGTAAAAGGGCCTGAAGATGGGGAACTAAGAATCCTCGGCGCAGAGGGATAGAGGCGGCCCGGGAGGCATCAGAAAAAGGAAGAGGGGAGCCTGGGTGGCTCAGTCAGTTAAGCATCCAACTCTTGATTTGGGCTCGGGTCATGATCTTGGGGTCGAGAGATAGAGCCCCACATTGGCTTGCACTCAGCACGGAGTCTGCTTGTCCCTCTCCCTCCTCCAATGCCCCTCCTCTCTCTATCTGAAATAAATAAATAAAATCTCAAAAAAAAAAAAAGGGAAGAGATGAGGTTTTCCTGGGGATTAGTCTAATGGGTTTCTATTTTTGTTTCTTCTTTCTTTCTAAAATTATCAATGAAATTCCTCCTTGAAGGGCGCCTGGGTGGCTTAGTTGGTTAAGTGTCTGCCTTCAGCTCAGGTCATGATCCCAGGGTCCTGGGATCAAGCCCCAAGTCAGGCTCCCTGCTCAGCGGGAAGTCTGCTTCTCTCTTTCCATCTCCCTCTGTCCCTCTGTCCCTCCTCCTACTTATGCTCACTCTCTGTCTTTCTCAAATAAATAAAATCTTAAAAAAAAAAGAAATTCCTCCTTGAAAAATAAAACTCAACATGAAACCCAGTGTGTGAAACGAGGGAAAGGAAGAAATTACATGTCCAACTGCATATTTTCTTCCTCTAGAAACAACTAAGGGGTCCTAGGAGAACAACTGATCACCTCAGAAGGTCTGGAGCAGCAGCACGGATAGGGTGCCCTTCACTCTGGGAACCTTAGGTTGCTTTTCGGCATAAACAGGTGTGCGGGGGATTCCAGCAGAAGGGGCACAAAGGGCCCAGGGGCTCCTGACCCCCCAGTTCTCAGATGGGGCAAGGAGGGTAGAGTATAAATCCCCCTACCCCTGGTCTGCCCAGAAAACCAGCAGCCAGGAAACCAGGGAGGCCAGGACTCTCTACGTGGCTGGAAGAATACCCTGAAGAGGGAAAGGGGCTGGAGTAAGGGGGTAAAATGAAAGCTGGGTCCCCTCGTCTACCATGGGCAGGGGATACACCCAGGCAGGACCCCCAGGTTTGACCATTTCCTTTTCGGGGTCTGTTGAGGATGCCGTGGGGGGCTGGCTTCTTCATACTCTGTGCTCAGAGTCCCCACCTCTGCCTGGGCACTGGGACAGGTTTGCTTTCTGCCCGCCTCACCCCAAGCCCACTGGGCTGGGAGCCCCGTGCGGGCCTCAAGTCTGGCTTGTTCATTTTCGTATTCCAGTGCCCAGGAACGCATGTGCTGTTTGCTGAGTGAATGTTCGGGGCCATAGGTGGGATGGGCTGGGAGGAGGTTTAAGGCTGAGACCATCCCATCTTCCTTGACTGAGCCATTTAGGGTCCCAGAACCTTCAACACAGAGTCTGCTTGGACCAAGATTCAGTGAGATCCAGATTTCCCCAGCGTCTCAAAACAGTCCTGGGGCTGAGCTGTGAGATAAAGAGTAAGTCAGAAGATCGGACCCTTGAAGGGGGGCAAGCGGTCAGTCTCAGGTGAAAATGAGGCTCAGGCCCATGCGTGCGTGCCTTGCTGGGTGGCCCCGAGCTGGTCCTCCAGGGATGGGAGGTGCGGGAGAGAGCTGAGGGGACGAACAGTTGGAGCTGCTCCTGCCACTGTCCCTTCCTGGCTTCTCCTCCTCCGATCCCCTGCCCGGACCCCTCTGAGGACCCAGAGGCACTGAGCAGGGAGCCGGCAGGTTCAGCCCAGCAGGCCTGCCCTTGTGGTCCCTGCCCAGGGTCACCTGCGGGTGACCTGGGCAGCTGACAAGACAAGAGTCCCACCCAGCGCCAGAACGAGGGAGAGGAGAGGACGGGCAGGCAGCCGGCAGGGGTCTGAGGAGCGTGAGGTGAGCAGCCTGAGGAGGGGGCAGATTTGTAAAGTAAGGGCTCAGGGTGGCTTCACATCTGCGGCCTCCCTGCCCCTCTAGGGGGAACAGTTAGCTCCCGTCCTTCGAGCTGAGTGGCTGGCCTACATGCAGGGAAGGGGAGCAAGACCTCCAGCCTCCCAGGGGCGGTGGGCCCACACTGTCTGCCTCAGGGAGCCAGTGTTCCAGCGAGGGAAGGCAGTGACTGGGCGAGAAAACCGTCGGACACAAATTATGGCGAGTGGGGTAAAGAGTAAGTGGGGAGAACTTCATTTAAGTTTGGGGATTGATGAGGTGGCCATGTTATGCCCATTGTACAGATGACGAAACTGCGGCCCAGAGAGGCTAAGAAACTTGTCTGAGGTCGCACAGCAACTGAGGGACAGAGCTGGGATTTGAATCGAGGTTTCTCACCAGCATTCACTCTCTCCCAGTAGGAGAAAAGCCATTGCCTCCTGGAGACAAAGAGCTGAGAAAATCAGCACAGCCTCTTGATATATCCTCACCTGCAGCCGTTAGAATGACGGGTGTTCACGACGCGGGAAAATGCTGAGGGATCTAACGCTGGGGAAAAAAGACTGCAGTCTTGTCCATATAGGATAATCTCAACTCTAAAAACTTAACAGGTTTTTTTTTTTTTTAAAGATTTTATTTATTTATTTATTTGAGAGAGAGAGAGAGAGAGTGGGGGGAGGGGCAGAGGGAGAGGGATAAGCAAGCAGACTCCCCACCCCAACCCCCTCGCTGAGCAGGGAGACAGATGTGGGGCTCGATCCCACGCCCCTGAGATCATGACCTGAGCTGAAATCAAGAGGCAGATGCTTAACCGAATGAGCCACCCAGGCGCCCCTGAAAGCCTAACAGGTTAATGGAAGTTGCCAGGCTAAGTAAGAACAGGGGTTATCTCGGGTGGGATCGTGGCTGATTGTGGTTTGCTTCTTTATGCCTGGGTGTACTGAGAAACTGTCTCTAAAGGACGGTGGCCATTATTTATGATCTTAAAAAAGGAAGGCAGAAGAAAAACTTCCGCACAGGTCATCCCCCAAACAGCTCCTTCACACATAGGTAACTCAGCACTGCGGGTCCCAGCCCTGCTTGCTTCCCCAGCCCCCAGGCGCTGCCTCTTGGGAGCTCCCCTCCATCGTGAGGTGGCTGTCTATTTGGATCTCTCTCCCCATCGTTGTGTGAATGAGCGAGGAAACTCCCAGAGGCCCCACAGTTAGGGTTTACGCCCACGCCTCACACACTGCACTTGGCCCCAAGTGCACTGTCGTCACCATCTCCCTTTTCGATCCTGTCTCTGGGAGGGCAGGGAATAAATCTCACTCATTCTGAGTTCCCTGTGACCCTACCTAGTGCCCAGCACAGGCTGTTTTTCTCTGTTTTAAATGCCAAGGCTACTGTGGACTCCTGTTCATCCCACAGAACCCTGCTTGAATGCCCCCTCAGGTCTGAAGCTTCTCTGGTTACTCCTTCCGTCCTCCCTACAATAGCAATGCCCATTATACAGCAGCTAACATCTAGTGAGCGCTTTCCGTGGGCTGGGAACATCCATGGGTTTTTTTCCTTTCATCCTTACTATTCCATGAGTGGGTAGAGTTATTCTGTTCAGGGGAGGCTCAGGCGGGTAAAATGACTCGCCCAAGGTCACACCACTTATGAGCAGTGGTGCAGTGTGACTCGGGACTCACATTCCCAGCTGCCAATACTAACCTTCGTTCGTGGATACCCCTGCCTTCCCCACAAGCTTGCAAGGTCCTCTGGGGAAGCCTATCCTTTCTTGTAACCTTAGTACCCAGCATGGGCCTGCCACAGAGTAAAAGCCAACTAACACTGTCAAACGGCGTTGGCCCGGGGAGGTCTCTAGAAAAATCTGCTGACCAGAGAACAGTGGGTGACTCTACTCCACACAGCCTGGCCTTCTTTGCCCAAAGGGGCTTGCATGAGTGCCTGGACTTGGCATTCATTGCTGGAGCTCAGCTGCAGAGCACAGTTCCCCCCGCCCCCCTCCCCCAGTGACGTGAGCTGGGTGGTCTCTGGGTGGGTCCCAGGAGGAGCATCTGTTTATAATTGGCAGCCCCGGAAAGATCCAAGTCCCTGGGAAGGTCTTTAGCAGAACAGCTCATGTCTCATGGGCTCCATGTCTTGGAGCAAAGTGGTGCTGAGTTGGCTTCTCAGAAGGAAGAAAATACCCCCCAGAGACCACAAACCATGGCAGGGCGGCGGGGGGAAGGGTCACGATTTGGAGGGTGCACAGCTCTCCTCCACTCTGAGCACCTCCAGTGGGAGGACATTAATAAGAATCCAGCCTTGTGGACAGATGAGAACGAGCAAACACCAAAATTCAGTGTGCCCAGGAAGGGGCGGGTGAGCGGTGTGCAGGGGTGTGGGCAGGTAATGCTGAGAGCATGGACGCGTACTTTCCAGTGTAAGTTGAATTTTGAGTTTCCCCTTCTTTCATAGTCCTGTCCATTTCCAAAAAGAGATCCCCTACCTTTTGAGTAGAATGGCCTAGAACACAGGCTCAGGAGCCAGACTGGCTGGGCTCCATTCTCTGATCTACCACTCAGGAGTCACACGAACTTAGCAAACCCAAGGAGCCTCTCTATAAATTAAGGTTATTCATTTCAAAGGGTGGCTTGGAAGATGCAGAAAGGACATGATAAATGCTGGCTATTCTTCTTTGTATTAATCCAAGAACAGAAATAGGCCCCCCCCTTGCTCGCAGAAGATCCCACTACCCCCCCATAAAAATGGAGTCACGGGGTGACAGCTGCCTGGAAGACTGGAACCGGGACTCCGCTGCCTTGTTTCTAGCCGCAGCCTTAACTGGGGCAGAACCACAGGATCTTAGAGACCCTTCCATTTCCATCCTTCCAGCTGACTTAGAAGACACTCCTTTGTCCACACCCCTGGCCCACGAAGGTGGAGACCATCGTCAATACTGTCCCACCTCAGGGTGGGCTGCAGGGCGCCCTGTAGGAAGGTTTCCCAGGAGAGGTTTTTATGCTGAGCTCTGGGAACCCTGGGGGATCTAGTGAGGAGCCCCAAGGGCTGTTGAGGGGTGGGAGGCTTGTAGACAGGGTCCCAGCCCCTTCCCACTGGCCATCCAGAGCAGGGGCACGTTTTTAAAGAAAAGATTTATTTATTTATTTATTTTGGTGCGGGGGAGGGAGAGAGAGTCTTAAGCAGACTCCCTGGTGAGTGTGGAGCCCAACACAGGGCGGGACCCCACGACCCTGAGATCAGGACTTGAGCGGAAACCAAGAGTCGGGCGGGCGCTTAACCGACTGCACCACCCAGGTGCCCCAAGAGCAGTGGCACTTTTTTTTTTTTCAAGATTTTTTAATTTATTCATTTGAGAGACAGAGTAAGGAGAGCACAAGCAGGGGAGAGGATCAGAGCAAGAGGGAGAAGCAGACTCCCCACTGGGCAGGGAACCCGATGCGGGGCTCGATCCCAGGACCCTGAGATCATGACCTGAGCTGAAGGCAGACGCTTAACGACTGAGCCACCCAGGCGCCCCAGTTGGGGCACTTTTATTAGTTTTCTAGAACAGCCATTTCTACAAAGATTCTGTTGCTAAAATTAAAATAAAGTTTGAATGCTAGCGCTCTGGATCCTTAGCCCTTTCTTCTCCAGGACAGAAGCTTTTTCTCTAGGAATGAACCCCAGTTTCTGCCTCTAGCTCCCACCCATTGGGAGTACCAGCCGGTCCCCCCACACACGCCACCAGCCTACCAGTCCTTCTTCCAAAGACAACACTTCAAAATCAATGACAGTGATGGGATGTCTCCTCGAGACATTCTGGACTTTCTAACCTTTCCACCTTCCCTTCCAGGAGCCCCGTTTCCACACTCCACACATCCCTGTCCGTACGCTGCCTTAGGTTCATTATTCATGTCCTACCACCGATGCCTGACCCCAGCGGGTCAGAGGTGGCAAAAGCACCGGGCCTCTTTGCTAGGCACTTGGGCTGGAGGCGGCTCCCCCTTCCTGTGCCTGCACTGCCGAGCTGCCCGAGTGACAGGCAGGACAGGCTCGCGCTGCCTTCGTTCCCTGTTCCGGCCTGCCGAGAAGGTTCTGGCTCCCACTGGCTCGCTGTTGGAGGGGACTATTACGGAGCTCCACCAATGAGATCAGGCAGCACTGTCCTCCTGCGAGTCCCTGACCACAGCCCGGAGCTGGACAGAGACTTCCTCCCTCCAACGTGCCACCTGGGACTGGCCCTTGGGCATGGCTGGGATAACTATGAGCGTCATGCGGGACACCTGCTGCAGTCTCTCACCTAGTCCTCTGACAGCTCTAGGAGGGAGGGACTGTGCCTGTCCCAGGCACTTGAGATGGAGTGCTCACAGCTGCCCTGTGGGTGTGTAACAGCTTGACTTGCGTCCCCCAAGAAGATACGTCCGATTCCTGATCCCCGATACCCATGCATTTGGAAAAAGTGTCTTTGCAGATGTAATTAATTAAGGATCTTGAGATGAGATCACCCTGGATTAGGGTGGACCCTAAAATCTAATGACAGGTGTCCTTATAAGAGACAGAAGAGAGACACACAGAGAAAAGAGGAGACTCCTCCCAGGCAGCAGCCACAGAAGTGTGGTCCTGGAGAAATGAAGGAGGGAGTCTAAGCCACCTTGGGGCTGGTGGAATGGAGCCCCCAGGAAAGGATGGTAGCACGGACGGGTGGAGGTAGAGTCCAACTACACAGTGCCCTTGGCCACGAGGACCAAGAACATGTGTCTGATCCATAGATAATATGCGGCCATTGGAGGATTTTTTTTTTTTAGAGCAGTTTTAGGTTCATAGCAAAATTGAGCAAAAGATACAGAGATTTACCCCCCGCACCCACTCCTGCACAGCCTCCCATTACCAACATCCCCTCCCAGAGTGGTAGACTTGTTACAGCCGATGAGCCCGCACCGACACATCCCAATCACCCAGGGTCCATAGTTGACATTAGGGCTCGCTGCTGGTGGTGTACATTCTGGGGGTTTGGACAAATGTATAATGACATCTTATCCACCACTGCAGTCTCATACAGAACAGTTTCAACTGCCCTCAGAATCCTCTGTGCTCCACCTGTTCATCCTTCCCTCCTTCCAACCCCTGGCAACAACTGACCCTTTTAAGGTCTCCGTAGTTTGGCCTTTTCCAGAATGTCATATAGTTGGAATCAATCACAGTATATAGAGCCTTTTCAGATTGGCTTCTTTCACTTAGTAATATGCATTTAGGGTGCCTCCATGTCTCTTCATGGCTTGATAGCTCAGTTCTTCTCAGTGCTGAATAATATCTCATTGTTTGAATGTTTCCATTTATTTATCCATTCGCCTACGGGAGGGCATCTCGGGGGCAAGTTTTGGCAGTTATGAATAAAGATGCCATAACATTCTTGTGCACGTCCTTGCTTTTTTACTTTCCAGATCTCTCCCAGTCCCTGGGACACACATCACCCTCCATGACGGAAGTCTTATGTCCCTGAGGATAGAGGGCGCCCCCCCTCCACCCCATACTTCCCACCTGCCAAGAGCCATGTCTTCAGCAACTATTCGGAAACCAAATGTGACAACTGGGAGTCCCCATCTCATCCCAGGGTGTGAATCTTTCTGGTTCCAGGACCACTGGGAAAACCCTCCAGGGAAACTACCTCAAAGGCCGACTCTACAGAAGAGCAGACAACTTTTCCCTTCCAGTCAGAAACTCAAGAGCTGATGCTCCTTTTCACAACATTCACAGCCTATGAGCCTGGCCCAAGGGCTCCACCTCCTTCTGTCTACCCTTAGACCACACTTGGCAAAACCTGGGGGTGGGCAAACTCGAGCCAGAGGTGTTAGCTGAAGCCCCATGACCTTTGCCTCAGTCCCTCCCTCTGGACCTCCTGGTAGAGAACACCACCTAACCTTGAGGTGCAGGGACTGGGAAGGTGGGGGGCAAGGAGAGCCAGCGGTTACAGGCCACTCTATAGCACGGTGTCCATCTTCAGTGGCACCAGCCCGAGAGATGGGACCAGAAGGGCAGTGCATGGATGAAGCTCAGACCAAGTAACTCACGCAGGCTGCACGACCACAAGTTTCAAAGCAACGCTTCAACCTAGACCCCAAAGCCAAGCTTCTTCACTGCTCCCTGTCCTGACTCACGCACTCACACGTTCAAGGGGGATTACTGAGCAGTGACTACGCGCCAGGCAGTGTTGGAAGCAGGACATAAATTCATCGCACTCTCCTGGCGTTTGTTTTCATGTGTGTATGGTGAAGACGGGGACAATGAACACAGGAACAAACTGACTATGTAACATGTATAAAGGCGACTGAAAGTGCATGGGAGGAACAGGAAGCTTTGTAGGGGGGCTGGATGGAATGATCATGGGGTAGGAAGCAGGGGACACAGAAACTCTCTCTGGTAGGGTAACATCTGGGCAGACCTGAGGGAAGTGAAGGAGGGAACGATGCAGACATCTGGGGAAAGAATATTCCAGGCAGAGGGAACAGCTAGTGCAAAGGCCCTGGGGTGGGAATGAGCTCAGGATGTTGGGGGAAGTCCAGGGGCAGAGCTGAGTGGGAGACATGAAGTTGGGGACTGTAGCTGGGAGGGGTGTGGGGGCTGTGAATTCTATTCCCAGTGAGAAGAGAAGCCCTTCAGAGGGTTGTGACCAGAGATGACAGCCTCTGACTTGGACTTTGGAACCAGTTCTGACTGCTGGACTGGGGGTTTGGAATGAGGGTGGGAACCAGAGCAGAGGAGGGGGGCGGAGTGGGCAGGTGTCAGATGAGCTAGATGGAGGACCCCACCTGGGGCAGTTGGGTAGAGCCCGTGGAAGAGGAGGGGTGCAGGACTGCGCTGCCAGAGGAAGAGGGGTTCCAAGAGGCCCCCAAAGGGTTTGGCCTGAGCAAATGTTAGAACGGTTGTCATGCCCTGAGCCCCTGAGCCTCCCTCTCCAGGAAAGGTTGGCTTTGGCAAGCCCCAGGTATGGAGGAAGAGAAAGATCCTGACTTGGATCCCCAGGTCCCTTCTACTCCAAGAACACTCCGCTTAAGCAAAGTGAGGGGGAGGGGTGGCGGTGAGTGAGGGAACAGTTCCAGGTGGCAAGGGCAGCCTCCCCAGGAAGAGGGTGCCTGGATGCCAGCCAAGCAGGCCAGCTACCCACCTAGGGCACTGGTAAACACACCAGTTCCAATAACAAAGCGCCGGCCACCACACCCCTGCCCCCCCCACCCCAGCTAATGGGTCCCTGCAGCAGGCTCCGAGCTGGGAGGCAGACTTGGGAGGCAAGTCTGCGCTCACATGATGGGGTGAGGGGGTGGCAGGAGGAGCCGCCGGGCAAAACCTCAGCGGGTCTGGCAGGAGGCTCCAGGAAGTCTCTGAAAGTGGGCCCAGGGGCGGGCGGAGGGTGGGGGCCCGCGGGGGTCCAGGGAGGGGGTGGGATGGGGCTGGGCTGGAGTCCTGGGTGGGGATTGGGCCCGGATCCCATTTGGCGGAAGGAAAAGGAAGGGAAAGGGTAGGGGAGAGGAGTGGGAGGTAGATGTGGAGGGGGTGGGGCAGGGCTATGGTCCCGGAGGTAAGGAGGGTGAGGAGGGGCGTCTGGAAGGTGTCCGGAGCGTGGTTGGGCTAGGGTGTGGGGACCAGGTTGGGCTGGGTTGGGGTGTGGGTGGGGGGGCACGGATGGAGAGGGGGTAAGGGAGTTGGGGAGGAGGGCCAGGTTGGGGATAGGGGTGGGGGCGCGGTTGGGGCTGGGTGGGGGGCAGTTGGGGAGGAGGGCCAGGTTGGGGTGCAGATCTGGGGTACTGATGGGGAGGGGGTTGGTGGGGAGGAGGGCCGGGTTGGGGATAGGGGTTGGGTGCGCGTATGGGGCGGGGTGGGGGGGGAGGCGGGGAGGAGGCCGGGTTGGGGTCGGGTCGCCGACGGGGGGGGGGGGGGGGGGGGTGTGTGTGTGGAAGGGGTGCCCCTCCAGTCGCAGGGACCGCCTGCGCTTCCTCCCCGCGGCCGAGGGGTAAACAAACGCGGTGACGTCAGGGGCGCCGCTGGCCCGAGGCTGAACCCGGCGCTGTAAATGAGATGCAAGGTGCCAGCAGGCTCCAGGCCGCGAGGCCTGCGCGCCACACACGCTCCTCCGCGCCGGCCTGAGCCTACCACAGCTGCACACACGGACAGGATGCTGCAAACGCCACCAGACATTGCAACACGCAGCCAGTCTGCTGGCCGCAGCGTGAACCCTCCACCGCCCCCCTGGCAGGCACCGGCCCAGCTGGAGCGCAGCCTCCCTCCTCCCGAGCATCCCGGGGCGGGGGGTGGGGGGGTGGGGGAATGGGGGTGGCAGCTTCCACCCAGCTGGGGTCAGCCTCTCCGCTGGGGACCCCATCCCCTGCCTCCCCAGGGGGCCTCCCAAACAGAGGGCTGGGCCTCTGGGGTCAGCTTTGGGCTCTCTGCCCAACAGATTGGGGAAATGCCTGCCTTTTTGTGCGGCTTTCTGGGAAGCTCATCCCTCTTCATGGAAGCAGAAGTGCTGGGGTGCAGAGGCCCTTCCTCCAGGTGTCAGCAGATGCCAGCCGGTGGGATGGCTGCCCCGCAGCCACTCCCCACCTCCCCTGAGCAGGGGACCCCAGTTTATTCCGGGGAGCTCCCAGAACAGCCCTGGACGGCATGCCCTTGGGAATGGAAGGCAGCCTGGCTGGGGCCCGCAGGCGGCACTGTGCTCTGGAGTGGATTTGCTGTGTGACTTTTGGATGAGTCACTTGGCATCTCTGGGCTTCACCATCTCCCTCTGGGGAAGTGGGGAGAATCGAAACTGGCCTCCCTGTGCTGGGGTGGGAAGGTCAAAAGTACAAGAAACCCTCACCAGGCTGCAGGGGCTGGCTAGCAGCCTCAGACGCAGGGGCCCGACGCAGAACTTGGGAGACTCCCAGAGAAACTGAGGCAGGGCCTCTCCTCACCCACCTACCAAACTTGCCTTCTGGGTTTACTGTGAGTGGTGGGAGCCGTGGGGATATATGAGTAAACAGTCCCCTGGGCCCAAGGAGCCCCCACACTGGCTCCCCTACTTGGACTCCACAAATTCAAGTCCTTGTGGGGGTTGGGGGAAACTAGAAATGACCACAGATGTTTAAAAAGGACCCCAGGAACGTAGCAAAGCACAGCTTAACACCAGCTTCCCTGTCACCGAAGTTAATATTTAAATCTCTCTCCCTCCCATCACCCTGTTTTATGGTCTTGACAGCATCTTGTCATTGTCCGAAATTTTAACAGTTAGTTCTTTGCTCCTCCAACACACACATTCTAGAATGTAGGCTCTCAGGATGAATTCCCAGCACCTGGTATGGTCATGTGAATGAATGAATGAAATCATGGCTATCACGAGGAGCGGTCACATCATTTGTGGGGCCCTGTGCAAAATATCAACGCAGGGCCCCTAGTTTAAAAATTATCGAGGATTTTAAGACAGCAACAGCGGGACATTCAGAAGTGCAGGACCCTCCTGAGCGTGGGGCCCTGAGTGTCCGCACAGGCGCCACACCCAGGAAGCCGGGCGGGGCCATTCCACAGAGGGTGCTCGATAGCAATACCCAGGGGTACCCAACGCCGTCACCCCTCAGCCTCAGTTCCCAAATCCCAAATCTCCAAAGTCCTTTTTTTTTTTTTCTTTTTTTTTTTCTCTCTTAATTTCACCCACACATTTAAGCAAGTCCTCAAGGGGCTTTGGACCTGAGCTATTGGCCCATCTTACAGATGGGGCACTGAGGTCCTGGAAATGTCAAGGCCCTGGCCAGGAGTGGCTAAGCTGAGAAACCAACCCTGGCAAGACTTGTAGGAGCTGCTGGTAGAGGTGAGAATATAGCTGTTGTTTTGGGAAGGAAAAGGCAGATTTTTTTCACTGGGGTATCTCTTTCAGCATCCCCTTCCTATCTCAACCAGACATTCGGAGGTCCCTGAGCTCGTGTGCCCAATAACACACAGCTGGTGTGTCCCAGGAAGACCTCGGGCTAATTAAGCATGATTTATGGCCCGGTCTCCTGAGGACAAGCTTTAAATTACTTGCAAGCTGTGCCAAGGTAACTATCTATCCTACAGGCTGTTAATTAGGAATTGGTTTAATCTCTGCTGGATGAAGGTCAAACGCCATGGAGTTGACCCTGCTGGCTGCTTGGCGTCATGCTATCAGGCTGGGGATCTGGGCCCGGAGGGCTGGGGGATTCAGGGAAGCAGTGGACACTGCAGCGGGAATCGGTCTGGCCGACACATCCTGCACAGGCGTGGATGCTGGGAGCAAACCCGCATGGGCCTTGCGTGGCCCAGGAAGCTGG
The DNA here is from genome assembly GCF_004348235.1 of Phoca vitulina. Lineage (NCBI taxonomy): Eukaryota > Metazoa > Chordata > Mammalia > Carnivora > Phocidae > Phoca > Phoca vitulina. The sequence continues at coordinate 91,702,015 of NW_022589705.1, read as the reverse complement.
GCCAGGAGGGGTTTCCCCTCAGCACCAGCCCAGCACAAAGTGGAGAATTCTTCCAGAAAACCAGCCTCCCCTCACCTTCCAGGAACCCAGTCTGGTCCTGCACCGTGTAGAAACCCTTCTGTGGCACCCCAGTACTCTCCCCATCAAGTCCCAACCACGCTCCATGGCCACTAAGTGCTGTGAGGGGTTGCCCTGCCCACCTACCACCACCCTCCTCACACTTCCCTTCCAGCCAGGCCACGCTCTTCCCCTTTGCCTGGGGTATTTTCTTTCTGTGGTCTCCACCTCATCTTCCTCAGTGCCTCCCCTGAGACCTCCGGCCTGGCCACCGCCAGCCTTCCTTCCCCAGAAGCCAGACCACGTGGCTTCCAATCCCATGACTATGGGTGCTGTGTGATGTGAAGTGAGTACTTAGCCTCTCTGAGCCTGAGTTTTCTCATTTTAAAAATGGGGACAGGAATAGTTCCTACCTCATAGGGTTACTCTGAGGAGCAAACCAGATTGTCCCTGTAAGTCACTTCATGTGTAGGAAGAACTGCGCGGACAGCAAAGTCAGACATTGGTTGGAAAGCCCAGGCCACTGGTCCATTTCCCCAGCTAGACTGAGGCTGGGACCCAGACCTGTGTTTTTTCCTTGTGATGCCCACCGGGTCCCTGTGACCTGGGAGAGCCCCCTACATATGTCCTGCCCTCCTGTCAAATCTATTCCCAGTAGGAAGCCTTCCGGGTTGACCCAGAGTATTCTCTCCCGTGGAGCAGTTGCCCACCCAGTGCAGGGTCAATAAAAGTCCCCTGTTTCTGTTTTGCTCTCCAAGGGCAAACCTTAGGCCACAGCCTGCCCTAGTCACAATGCCGGCCACTCTGTGGCGGGAACTGTGACATCTTCCATCCCTGGTGACTCTGGGGGGGCACTTGGAACAGAGCTTTGTATTCAGCAGGTGCTCTGGGCAGGGGCAACCGGCATTTTCTGAGCCCCTGCCCAGCATGTTGGACCATCTCCTGGAATCCTACCAAAGGCCCCGGGAGGGAGGTTGGGATTAGCACCGTCACTTTGTGGATGAGAAAGCTTCCCGGGGACACCCGGTCCTAATCCCCAGAAGTTGTGAATGTGTTACTTGACGTGGGAAAGGAGGATTAGGGTTGCAGATGGAATTAAATTTGCTAATCAACTCACTTTAAAATAGAAAGGTTATCCCGGATTATCCAGGCGGGCCCAGTATAATTACAAGGGGCCCGAAACCTGGACAAGGGGGACAGAAGAGGGGAATAAAGGGAAGATGTGAGCATGGAAGCTGCTGGCTTTGAAGATGGAGGAAGGGGCCATGAGCCAAGGGACACAGGTGCCTCTGGAACCTGAAAGGGCAAGGATATGGATTCTCCCCTAGAGCCTCCAGAAGGAAGGCAACCGTGACCCCTTGACTTTAGCCCAGTGGGACCCGTGTCGGACTTCTGACCTCCAGAGCTGGAAGAGCATAAATGCGTGCTGTCTCAAGTCACTGAGGGTGCGGCAATGTTAGAGCACCCACAGGAAGCTCCTATGGAGAGGTGGAGGGGCTTGGCCAAGGCCACCGGCCAGAGAGGCTGGGACTGAAACTCCATCTGTCTGCCCCAGTCTGTGGGCTCCCAGCGGCACAGCAGCCCCTCCCCAGCTCACCTGTCAGCATTACTTAAAACAAACCTGTCACAGGGGCACCTGGGTAGCTAGCTCCGCCGTTTAAATGTCCGGTTCAGGTCTTGATCTCAGGGTCATGAGATTGTGGGATCGAGCCCCACATCGGGCTCCGTGCTAAGCGGGGAGTCCGTTTGTCTCCCTCCCCTTCTGTCCTCCCCCCCCCCCCCAGGCCCCCTGTCATGCGGGCTCTCTCTCTCTCTCTAATAAATAAATAAATTTTTAAAAATAAAATAAAATAAACCAGTCAAAAAGAAATGCTTTTGTAGAGAGAGCACGGGACGGGTGGGAGTGAATAGTCAAACAGGATTGATAGCCTTACCACCGTGACCAGCACGTCCTGAGCACTCATTTTGTGCTCAGGACTCTCTATACATTATCTCCCTGAGTCCTCATTTTACAGATGAGAAAACTGAGGTTCAGACAGGTCTAGAAGCTTGCCCAGGGTTCCTCAGCAACGGACATGGAAGAGCCAACGTACGACCTTTGGTTCATTGGTTTCCGAGCTTAAAATCTGAGCAACTATTCTATACTGGCCTCTTGAGCAAGAAAAACAAATGGATGTGGGTGTGCATGCTCAATAAGCACGGGTGCGTGTGTGTGCGGGCAAACACATGCACACCCCCCCCTCCCAACACAAAGGCTCAAGAGATGGCCCCCCAAACAGGACAATGGGTCTGCCAGCCAAGGGGTAGGGGGCCCTCGAGGGCACTTGGGGTCCCAGCCCACTCTGTTCCTAGCGGGCCTGGAGGACCCCACCCGCTCTGCTCTGTGTTCACAGGGAAGTGGCCTGGAGAGGTAAGGCAGGAGCCCCTCTGTGCCAAGGGGGAAGTGAGGACACGGGGTGTGGGAGCCAAGGGTGGCCTGATGTCATATGGGCGTGCCTGGCAGGACTGCCGGCCTGCCTGCAGGAAGGTCGTGCTGCCCTTTGTGGTCACGCCGGCCCCAGCTCCCCGGGCTGACCTGCCTTCGAGGGTTGGAGCCGGCTTTGCTGGCTGGCTGGGCTCTCAAAGGACCCTGGTCCTGGGAGTTCGAGTCTCTAGGGCCCCAGAGACTCTTCTTCCCGCCCTGGAAGGGCCCAGTATGGGCTCCCTTCGGCTCACCTGCCCGTAGCCAGAAAGGAGGGAGAACTGGCTCCTCACATCCAGGAAAACACCACTATGAACAGTGACCCAGTAAAGGGGCTTCCTTTCCTTTCCTATCATAGTGTCCTTAAAGCTGCTAGAGAAGGTCACAAAGAGTCTCTTGACAACTTGCTAGGCCACCTTGACTGGCTGCTCATTTTGCCTCTTTGGGAACTACAAACTCCCTGAGGGCAAGGAGGTTTCCGCTCAACCCTGAAAGAAGCATTTTGTCCTTTTAGCCCCTAAGTGTCCGTAAATGGCCTGATAAGGCCTGCAGGACCAGACTTGGGAGGACTGGCTAACAGGTGGGCCTGGATCTCCCGGAAGTTTCCACTTGAGAAGGACTGGATTGGTCCTTCCACAAGGAGTCCTGGACATCTGCTCCCAAGGCCCTTGCTCCTGGTAACAGCAGTCCCACTGCCCCAACAGGAGCTCACTTCCCCACTCTCAAACACTGTGACTTGGCCAGGGCTGGTCCACCCCTGACTCCGAGACAGGCCTGTGACCCATCACGAGTGACTGCTTCAGGCTCAACCCTCACAGCCAGGGAGACTCAAGTCCCCTCCTGGAATTGCTGGAGCAGAAGATACGGGTCTAGCCCCTGCACTGGGAGCTGAGGGGGGCGGTATTTAAGGCAGCAAGGGGCAGACGTGAGCAGCCCCGTGGCAGAGGACCAAAGAGGCCAAACAGAGACCAAATCCTGACACCACTGTTTGGGCCCCTAAAGCAATGCCCGGAAGTAGACCGACCCATAGACATTTTGGTCACAAGAGCCAACAAACCAACCTGAAGGATACCTCCAGCCCCACCATCAGGAAAGCTGTAGTTATGGTGGTTTGATCCATTTAGACACCCTGGCTGCCAAAGGCACCCGGCACAGAGTCTGCTAGGGGCTGTCCACAGACCTGTTCTGTTCCACAGAACGATTAATGAAGAGACACCAAAACTCCCTGGTTCAAGAGGACACCCTGGGTTTAAATCCTGCTTGGTCGCTCGCTAGCTGTGTGATCTCAGGTTACTGACCCCCCGAGTCCTGACCAGTGGAGAGAGGATGGTAACAGTACCAAGGCTGCCACTCACTGTGGGGAGCTAATGACTTTATTACATCTGCAGTGCTCAGAATGGCCCCTGGGCCCAGCAGGTCCTCAGTAAACACAGGCTCTCACTAGTAGGATGGGTGGGTCATGCCGTTGCCCAGGCAACCAACATTTATTAAGCCCCTGCCTTGTGCCTGGTAGTGTGCCGGGGTGCTGAGGGCACCTGGTGAGAAAGAAGACCTGTCCCCTGCTCCCAGAGGGTCTTACAGTCTTTCGGAGAAGACACCTGGCCACCAGCAGCTGCAGAGCTGAGTTGTCATGGTAACACGTGCCTTTGGCCTCACCACCGCCCACCCCTGACCAATTGAGTTACTTGGATGCAGAGATGAAGATGACTAATATACCCATGGAGGGGAAGCGGGGTGGTTTGCAGGGGAGTGGGCAGCCGGGAGCAGAGCAGAGGCCCAGCCCTTGGCACCCTCTATTCTTCAGCCACAGAAGGGCCTGCACTGGACCAGCCCCTGCTCATGAGAAAAGGGATGGTCGTTACCAGCTATCTCAACAGGACTGGAGGCCTCAAGTAGGAGGGAAAACACCAGGCTTTGAGCCCTCTCTGTGGGAAGAGAGATTCCCTCCCACTATCTCTAGAAAGGGTCAAGAGCTAAAATCGCCGAGGGTTTCTGTGGCGTGGGTGGAATCCCCACCCTCCTGGGGAATCTCAGAACCAGAACAGATCTGACCAGCAAGTTCTTTGTCTTTTGCCCCCTGTGCCCAGCTGAGGACCTGGTTCCATAAGCAAAAAGTAGACAGCCACGGTTGGGGAGTGTCCACTGTATCCCCCCCCCCCACTGCCCCCAGTCCCTGACTCCCCATTCCCATTTTGTGCAAATGACGGACTAGGAGGTTTACACCTGTTACTTCACTGAATCATCACACCCTCATTTTTCAGATGGGGGAACTGAAGCCCAGAAACATAAAGTCCCTTGTCTGAGGTCACACAGCAGTTTGCTGAGAGGCCCCCTAGGTATTTATGGGATTAAATAGTACATGAGTGGTATTTATGGGATTAAATTTATGCATGAGTGCTGTGGCCAGTAGGCTGGCCTCTCCCTCTCAAAACGCCATAGCAGCTGTGACATGGCTGGGACACAGCCCGTGGATCAGTCCTGGGCTCTGGGGCTGGGGTGACCAAATCACATGCCTTCAGGGCTGGATGCTGAATTTGGGAGGCCGTCTCAATCCTGGTTGAGAAATTAGGGTTTCTAGCTCACGGATGCCCTAGTGGTGGTGGAGGGGCCCTGGCTGAGGGCTGAGCAGGGCCCGGGGTTCCAGGCGCCTGGGGTGGGAGTGGTGGGGGTCTCTCTCCTGTAGGGCAAAGGAACCGGCTCAGATGAGGACCTGTCAGTGCATAAGCTTCCTCACCTTGGAGTAAAGAGCCAGAGATTGAGGGGACGCCTGGGTAGCTCAGTTGGTTAAGCATCTGTCTTCGGCTCAAGTCATGATCCCAGGGTCCTAGGATTGAGTCCCGCATTGGGTTCCTTGCTCAACAGAGAGCCAGCTTCTCCCTCTGCCTGCCGCTCCCCCTGTTTGTGCTCTCTCTGACAAATAAATAAACAAAATCTTAAAAAAAAAGAGCCAAAGATTGAGGACCTATTGAGATGACATGTGACACACCCAAGTGAGGATCAACTGGGGAGAGGAGGGTGTCCTGAGCATTTCCTGGAACAGCTATTTTTAAGCTATGTTTTTTCTTTAAAGTAATGACATTCTTTCAAAATGCACACAAGAATTTTATGGGAATTCAAAAGTATTAAACAGAAGTGAAGCTGATCTAGTTAAATGGAGGTTGGGGGCCCCTCCGAACCCTATTTTCTCCACCTCCCATGTGGTTCCACCTTCTTGGAACCCCTCGGATGCTCTGGAACCCAGTCTGAAAACTGGGTCCTAGAACCTCAAATGGTATTGGGGCCTGCCTTGGGGGCTGCTGGGGCCCAGATGGGCCAAAGGCCTGTAGAATGAGGCATACAGATAGGAGACCATGACCTGTAAACAACTCCCCAGGAGTATGTTTCAGATGTGGACAAAGTGATCATATCATTCACGATCAGAATGCTTTTCTAGCCACTTCCCTGAAAGGCCACTGAAAAGGGAATTCAACATTGCGTTCCCCAAAGCAGGGGATGGTCAATCGAGTCAGAAAGGCTTGGGCCGGGTGGCCCGTTTCGGGTTACTCTTGTTGGCATTAAGCACCACCAGGCCACAAATCTGTGTTGTCCACCTGGGCTTGGCTCTGGTTTCTGGGTCACAGGACCCCAGAGGGGCCCCTGACTGTGCTATGAGCTCTAGTCCTCCACAGGAATCCAAGCCTGAGGGACTTAGATGGATTGTGATTAGATCTAGCACCAAACTTCTTAACCCGTGGCTGGGATAGGCATCAGGGGCATCCAAGGACCCCACAGAAGTTTAAAAAATGTGTATCATGTATTCTTAGGACGGGGTTTATACTTTCTTCAGGTCCTCAAAGGGTTCTACAAACAGCAAAAGATTAAGACTTACTACAAATCCCTCAGTTGCCACTTCCTTCAAGAAGTCTTCTAAGATTTCCCCTAATACAGTGATTGCTCCCTTCTCTGTACCATCAAAGCTCTGGGTCACTTGGGAGGATCCAGCTGGGTAGCCTCAGGATTAACTGGAAGTTGCTAGCATTCACTCTTCCTGCAAATCTAGCTCCTTGCATATTTGAGGTGTTACCCTGGTTATCCAAATGAAGTACAACTGTGTTGTTTTCCTGCTTATCAGTTGGTTGTTGAAAGCAAACCCTGATAACCACTGACTACCTTAACCCTTTGGCAAGCATCCCATTCATTGTATGCAAATACTGTTACTCGGTGCTTAAAAAACTACTTTTGTAAAGGGGACACGAACTCACTCCATCCCCAGCCCATCCTGTTGACTCCGGTACAGCTTATCAGTCCTCTGTTCAGAACCCTCTGTGTACTGGTCCCTACTATTGAACACCTTGTCTCTCCACCCCTCTGTAACCCTGACTGGGGCAGGCGGGGCCAGGCTGAGATGATCGGTCCTCACGGCAAAGGGCCTCGTTTCTAAGCTAGGAATAATTCAAAGCCTGCCTTTGGCCAAGCATCCGGGGCTACTCACTTAACCCGAATCTGACAAATGGGTGGCTGATCACACCTGACTCCGGGCACGGGCAAGACAGTGGGTGTGAAAAAGCACTGAACTGTCATGAAGACTATCACAGTGATGTGGGGGACAGTACCACTGTCACATACGGTGTCACAGTCATGTGGGGGGACAGTACCTGTCACCTTAGTACAACAGTCACCCAGCTGCAGATGGCAGTCACCGGGACCACCAGGAGCCCAAGGAGGCCCTCAGCATCCAGTTAGGGTGTCGCAGGGTCTGAGTTATGACTCAAGGTCGGTGTGAAGGATGTGAACGGGGGCCTGCCCCGCACCCTCCCGTCCTCTCTCCAACACCCTGAAAAACCCCAGGTTTTGGAAGGAATGACAGAACCTCTGAAGGCCATTGGGGAAGTCATGTGGAGAAGAGCTGTCCTCTTTTGGGCCTTGGTTGATGGATGCTGGTATCTTCTCCTCCGGCCCCTGCCTGGGTTACTGTCCTCACTGAGGTTACCCTGCTAACAAGGAGGCATGGAACCTAAAGGGTGGAAGGGACCCAGGTGGTCACCCAGAACCTAACCTCCCCGTTGCAGGAATCCACGGCATACTCACTTAAAGAGCAGCCCGCTGGGTTGCAGAAGGCTCCAGAGGGCAGGCAGACATTCCTGGGGCGGGAGCCCAGTCCCCACCCCCGAGCTCTCCCCACTGCCTGGTGCGGCCCACCATCCCACCTGGACCAGGTCGCTGAAGTCGTCAACTAAACACCCATGGATTTGCCATCCAACCTCAGCCATGGCTTCTAGTCCTTGTCATCCTGAGCCCGCTTCCTGGACACCATCCAGAGGCTCAAGGACTCTCTCAAAGTGTTGACCAATACTGACCACAGTGCTCCAGAAGTCCTTCGACCAAGTGGAACAGAAAAGTGTCTCCTTCACTCTGGGCACCAATACATTTGCTTTTATTTTATTTTGGGGGGGTGGGGATGGGGGGAGTTAATCTTTATTACCATTAAAGTCATCTTGCTGGAGTTGGTTCATCTTTCCAAAGCATCAGGGGCTGGCAACCTAGAAATAGTCGTCACAGACCGTTAAGTGCCACTGGGAGGGAACCTCGTTTATGTGCTTGCCTGCGGGAGCTCCAAGGCCTAGCTCGCTGAATCGATGGACCCATCTGACCGAGTCACAATTACCCAGAGCCAGGTCCCCCTCAAGCTGCTTAGCATTCCTTGCCGGAGGCATCGGGAAGAACAGATCAGGACCTGGCGGACTTCTCTGCTCAAAACCCTCCAGCTGCCCCCAGCTTCACTCAGCTTCAAAGCCAAAGCCAGTTCGTGAGATTGATTCCCACCTGCCCCGCCCTGCTCCCCACCCCCTGCCCTGCACCACCCCCACCCCTGGCCTGCCTGGAATGCTGCTACTCCTGCCTTTCCCACTAGGTTCTCTTGGTCTGCTTTGCCTCCTTGGGTTTCCCAGTAGCACTTAATACGACCTCATGTGCTCTCCATTTTATGTCTCTTGTTTATTATCTGTCTGTCCTCCTCCCTAAACTGTCCGCTGTTTACATGGCTAGGGATTTTTGTCTGCTCATTACTGTATCCCCAGTGCCGTTTGTTGAGTGAATGAACGAGTGAATGGATGAATGAATGAATGAGTTCCCACCCACCACTCATAGGCGAACCCGTTCTGGTATTTGGCGCTCTCTTTTTGCGAATCCAGAGTACTCGGATTTTTGGAGCTCAAATCCCTCCCGCACTGGTCCCGCCGTGGACACGTGTCCATCTGAGAATGCTAGTGTCTAAACAGATTCCACTCTTTCCTTTTCATTGGGCTTTAATATTTCCTGACCTTCATGGTTCATCTGAATAATAGGTTTCAAATGTTTCCTTTCAAATATCTTATATACTTGATGTATTTTTAGATTGTGTCTTTTGAAGGCAACAACCAGGCAAGCCTCTTCTAATATTCTAGGTGCGGTCGTGCTTTTGCACAAGGATAAAGGAGAATATGTTGGGTCTGGAATCGTTCCTGTGCCAATGCCCAGAACCCTGTGGGATTCTGATGGTGGTGGCAGGTTGGGACAAGGTCCTTCTAGGACAAGTTGCAGTGACTGGGACAACCAGAGAGCTTTCCCAGGTAGAAAAAGATGGCCCAGGGCTACCTTCTCCTAAATCTGGCTGAGATTTCTCAGTGATGACCTTGACAAATAACAAGCTGGAAATGGAGCAGGGAAAGTAACCATAAGGATAGAGAGATCAGAGGGCTCTGGGCAGGGATCAGAGCCAGAGGCTCTGAGAAGCTTGAAGCTCAGGAGAGCCTGGAGTGTAAGCGAAGATTCGCGGATGGGCTGTAGACCGAACATGAACTTGTCAACTGAGCTCAGTATCACCAGATCTAGTGAGCATGCTCTAAAGCCCTAAAAGACAATTGGGTGACTTTAGGATAAAAGCTGGAAGTTCTCCTTGATATGCTAGTTGGGGAATTTGGGCCTCTTGATCTCCTGAAAGCTATAGGTTGACAATATTAATATCTTCTATAAGAGTTGAAATAAACCCATGGCTGACAGCTCGCTGGAGGCTGCTGAGATAGTTGAGCAGTGGGAGTGAGCCTCCTACCCACTGTAGGCATGTTTCCCAACACCAAGCTGCTGCTTTTTCGGTCAATGGGATCTGAGGACTAGCAAGAAAGGCTGAGATCAGCAGGGAAGAGGACAAATGTGTTCTGAAGAGGTCTCTTCCTCCCAGCTTGGGAAGCTTGGCAATGTGTTGCTTTCCTGGGATGGCTGATCCATGATATGACACCTTTAAGGCATGCCAGGATCTTAGGGGTCATTGTGTGCTCTCTCATTTTATAGGTGTGCTTCTCAGCGGCTGCCCAGAGAAGGTAGTTACTTTCCTAGGGTTGTAGCAGAGCTGGGTCTAGAACCCAGTCTCTGCCTCCCAGCCCAGGGACGCCAGGCCACAGCTGGGATAGCTCCACAGTTCTGCGCCTGGCCCCCCACGGGAAGTGGGTGGGGCAGTGGGAGGGAGGTGTTTGCCCATTCATAACACGGCCCAAAGTGCAAGGCCCATTGTTTGAAACCCAAGGACCTGATGCTCCAAGCTGAAAGACTTTCCCTAGATGCCACAGGAAGGACAGGTGGTCTACCTTCTTGCTCCAAGCCGCATCAAACAGGAGCCTGGTCCTTTCCCCAGGAACTTCCAGCCAAGTCTGCATTCAGGGTGAGGGCGGGGGAAATGGGCCATTGCTGTCTCCCATAGCACCCCCTTTTTTGTGACCTTCACACATCATTGTTTAATAAGCTGTTTCGTCCTGGTGGCTCTGGGTCCCACAAGAATCCCTGTCTGGACCCCTCTCCTCTCTTCCTCCTTTTTCCTGTTCTCATCTGTACTGGCCTGACTCAGGGTCCGAGATACTAACTTCTTGCTTACCTCCCCAGCTCTCTATCCCACAGTACAATACTGTCCTTCTTTGCCTTCCGCCTCCCTTCCCCAATTCCAGTGGGGTACATAGTCTTTGATCAGGTGGTTTCTTGCACCTGGAGTGATCTTTTCACATCCCTTCTACTTGGAACTCTTGACTCAAATGCCACCTCCTTCATGAAGCCTTCTGTGAGCCTTTGTTATGGATTAACAGCTCTACTGGGCTCCCACTACGTAGTGTCCCCCCCCCACCACCAGTGAGCACTTCAAGCCCATTTAGAACCTCTGAATGTGACCTCATTTGGAAATAGGGTTTTGGAGTTGTAATTAGTTAAGCCTCATTACTGGTTGAGGCTTCATTACCCATTGACTGGTATCCTTATAAGGAGAGGACAGGACATAGAGTTGGACAGAGACAGAGGTTAAGGCCCCATGAGGAGGCAGAGACTGGAGAGGTTCCACCACAAGCCAAGGAACACCAGGAGCCACAGAGCTGGAAGAAGCAAGGAAGGAGTCTCCCATCGAGTCCTTATAGGGAGCAGGGCCCTGATAACACCTGGATTTCAGACTTCTGGCTTCAGTAACTCAGAGAGAGCAAATTCCTGTTCTAAGTCATCAAGTTAGTGGTAATTTGTTACGCGGCCAGAAGAAACGAATACATACTGTAATTTGTGCCTTGACTCTGAGCACCCAGCCATGTCTCTGGGTCTTTATTCGTCTTTGTTGTACCCACTCACCCCCCCACCCCCTCCATGCCTAGAGCCGTGCCAAACACCTGACAGACACCTCAAGCAGGTTCGGTGAACCAGCCGGTCATCGTGGCATCGATGGACCTGGGCCTGCCCCAGCGTCAGGAACGGGAAGGAGGTGGGACTTGCTGAACGGATGGGGCAGGAGAATAGGATTCACAAATCTACATAAAGGACTAGTTCCTGGCTAGCTGCTTTAGGAACAAGGCTCTCGACCCACATATTGTAAACTCAGTAACAGCCAAGCAGATGCAACTCTCAGCCAGCTCTCATACTGCCTCCCGGAAATGAAGGGGTCCCTGAGTCCCAGCTGCACCCCTCCTTCATGTTTGGACTCGGCCCTCATCTGTTGCCCCTGTCTCCACGGGCCTGCAATTGCAGCCCAGGACTTTAGTCTAGCCACTTGCCTCATACTGGAGCAAAAGCTGTAAAAGCCACTTCGAATACCATAGTCCACTTCTCCTCCTCCCAGGGGCCCCTGCTAAAACCCGGTCAAAGTCAGAGGCTTTGGAGGCTGTGCCAGCTGACTAGCTAGCCAGGAGCCTTGAGGGGAAGAGGGATGGGCCCAAGCTCTGTGAAAGCTTTTGTGGGAGGAATTCCAGGGGGCACAGAAAATTAAAAAAAAAAAAAAAAAAGAGTGTAGTGGGAATAACCCAGCAGCAACCTTCCCCTTGGAGACCCTAACCATGGTGGCCCTGCCTCGGTTAACCTCCGTATGTTGTGGGTAAGGACAGATGTCTCCAGGTGAGGCACTTTCCAACTCCTGGAGCCTTTGTGTCCCTTTAAGAAAAACCCTCCTTTGGGTCACCTTTGCAGCCTAAGGCACACTCCCACCCACAAATATTGCCCAAGGTCATTATGGGAAGCTGGGTTGTCACTCTTTCCCAAAGGTAAGCGGACTTCTCTTCTGGATACGCCATCTGTCGGCCGAGGCTCTGGTCTTCCTTCCTTCTTTCCCTTTTGGGGGCCTTCCCCCTCCAGATCCAATCCCACCCAAATCCAGGTTGGAAGGGCTCTCAGATGCGGCCTCCAACTCCCCACTCCACAACGAAGGGCCCTCTGTCCCCAAGCCCAATGGGCCCCCAAACACTCCTGGCTTGGGATTGTCCCAGGGCCCCAGACGGACTCAGGCAGATTCCAAATTCCCCACCATGGCAGCAAGTGGAGGGCTCATTAAAAAGTAGCTTTAGTAATTGGTCAGACAGTTACGAGTTATAGGGAGCACTCTGGTTCATCCTGAGGGCTGATGACTAAACCCAGCATGAATGGCACTGGAAGTTTCACAGGCCTCCATGGATCCCATTTCTGGTGACCCGATATCAATTTAAGACATATTTCTCATTGGCCCTGAGTTTATTCCCTGGAAGAGAATGTCCATTCCAAGTCAGGTGGGACACAGCTCCCAGTGTATGAAATTGCAGGGTGCCACTCGGCACTATTTTACTAACCGCCACCCCCTCGCCCCCCAGCCCTCGCCGCCGCCAATGCCATATACTTCTTTAATTTAGGATTGTTTATAGTCAGTCAAGTTTTTCCAGATTGACTAAAAGAGTTCTTCGTAAACCTACTGCAGCCAGTTACAAAAGCAGTAAAAGAGACCAGGACTTGGGCCAGCTGGAAGAGTCGGAAGAAAGTTTCTGCGGGATGCAGACAGCTAAGGAATGACAATCACACGCGACTGTCCCAAACCTCACATACCCCTACAAGGACACCTCCTGATCCCCCTCCACAAAGGGCTTTGGGAACCCTCCAATGGGGCATCACCCCAAGGAAATGAAACTGCTGAGAACAACTCTTACTTCTCCTTTTTCAGTGTGTCCAAGGGTTAAAAACACTTCCGAACTACCCTTCCAACTGCAAGGTCAAGCAGCTGTCCAAACCACCCAAGGAGAAGCAGGACCCAGGGACAAGCAGACTCCAGCTAGCAAGGCCACCAGGGTCCTCCCCTCCCCCACACTGGCCCGGCAGGGGAAGAGTTAATCTGCCATCGGCTTTGGTTGATAGTTCAGGCTCCAAAGTTCAGTCCCAGTCTGAGCCACCCCGGAGGAATTGTAAATCTCAGGGCAGTATTTAACAAAACAAAAGCAACCTGGAATTACAGGCAGGTTTGCTATCCTACAGTACGTATTTACTTAATCCCCTAGGTATGTGGCTCCATGTCAGATCAGCTGGCTTTGCTGGCCCTTTCACCCCCCCCACCCCCCAACAAGTTTCAAACTAATTCCCTGTTTTTGCTCTTCCTCCTCACAGGGCCAGCCTGCCAGCCTCCAGTCTTTCTCTCCTTTGCTCTAGTCACCGGGTGAGTCAGCCTGGCTTGGGTCAGAGTTGGGTGACAGCCGGCTCACCCTCCCCACTCTCAGGCACCAGGTCTGGGAAAACCAGAGGAAGAGATGCTGTAACCACCAAAAAGCTAAAGGCAGCCCTGGGGAAGGAGGGCCCTCCCCACAGTGCCACCCCCTCATTTAATGGGGAGGGATCCCCTCTGGGGCTGTATCTGGGGGGAGGGGGCAGGGTTGAAGGTGAGAACAAGGGCTCTTTATCAGCTGCTGGTTACCCCTGTCACCCTCTTTCTAGATTTCCAAACACCTGGGCGTGGGAGAGCTTGTCCCGCGGGCTAGACATCCAAGACCGCTCCCCCCTCTCAAACCCAAACCGAGTATCCCCTCTCTTCGTGCCTCCAGAACTGCAGCCGCCCAGGTTGGGGCTGGGAAGCGGGTTGCCAAGGAAAATACGAAGCCAGCTAGCAGGCGGCTCCCAGCTCTACCCAGGAGCGCGCACACCCTGCACTCACCAGGGTGGTGGCAATGGGGGAAAGGCAAAGGGGGGAAAACACAACACCTTCCTTTGGGAGGGAGGAATATGGGAAATGGGTGGGTCCCCTCGGTTTCGGGGTGGGGGTGAACGGCCAGACAGCCACCGACCCCAAAGGAGCAGACCAGCTCCGGACCTGCCAAAAAAGACAGCCTGGTGCCCGGGAAATTTACAAGGTGAAACTGACTAGCTCAGCACGCGCGGGTGGCGCCGAGAAGTAGGATGGCCGGCGACTCTCCCCGGCGCGGGTTCCGGCTGCGGCAGCAGGTGGGCGTCCCCCTCACCTTCAGCCCCCACCCCCTGGAGTCGCAGTGCCCGGTACCTTTCTGGCGCCGCGTTCTGCGAACTCGCGAGCGAGCTGGCGCCCGATGCCTCTCCCGCCTCCCGTGATGAGGACGTTCTCCCGCGACAGGTCCCGCAGCTTGGCGGGCAGCACCAGTCCGACGGCTGCTTTGGCCACCAGATAGATCATCTGCAGAGGGAACACCACCAACGCGCCCAGCCGTTTCCACACCATCCTCCGCGCCGCGGAGCCGGGCAGGGGGGCGAAACTCCCCGGACCGAGCAAAACAGGAATTAAAAAAGAAAACACCCCAAACAATAATAAATAAACCGAATTAAGGGGGGAGGCGTCCCACCTGGCCACTCTTGAAATCACCTCTTCCCAAATGCAAAACACCGGGTGAGAAAAAAAAAAAAAAAAAGATAAATCCTCCTCGGGAGGAGAAAAAGCGTCTGAGAAGGTTGGGACAGTAAGAGGGCTGGAGGGGAAGCCGGAGGTGGAAAGTTCTAACAAGAAGTTTCTTGCCCCAGCAGCCGTTTCGGCTGGGGAATTCTCAGGTAATGTTTACAGGCTGACAGAGGAGTTTAGGCAGGGGGGAAAAAAAAGGCACCAACCACACGCGCGCACCCTGCTACAGTCCCGCGGTTTCAAAGTGCAAGATTAAAAAAAAAAAATGCCGTTTCCAAATTGTAGCGCCCCCCCACCCCTTCTCCAGGAAAAAAAAAAAAAAGTGGTGGGGGGAGAGTGCTTGGAGCTCCCAATTTCAGCCCGCGAAAGTCTCCCGACTCATTGCTATTCTTGGGCTCAGGAAATTGCTTAAACGCGATCTGATTGCCAGCAACGTGCAGGAGAAGTGGGGGGTCCGGGTGTCAGTTTCTTTACGTGCATGGCTCGCCCTCGCGCGCGCTCGCTCTCTCCGGCTCTCGCCCTCCCTCTCCCAGCAGAGGCCGGGAGTTGCCGCTCGATCCGGCTCCCTTTCTCTCCCTTGTTAGCATTTATTGCCTTCTTTTTGTCCTTTCCAACTTGGAGAGGGCCCGGGTGCGGAGCGCGTGTGGATCGGACGCCCTCGTCAGCGCCGCCTTATTCATTCGCTCCCGGGGCAGCAGCGGCGCGGAGCGAGAGGGCTGCCCTTTCCTCCCCCCTCCCCATTTTTTTTAATACCCCATTAAGTCTGATTGACAGTTAAAGTTGTTCGGAGGCTTCACTACCGTTCCTCTGAGTGGCTGCCGCGGCCTCCCCTCCCCCCGCGCAGTGCGGGGCGCGCGCGCGGGCGCGCACACGGGCTCGCTCCGACTCGCGCTCTCCCCGGCTGGCTCCCCTCTCTGCAAGCCGGGACTTGCCCGCGGTGTCCCTGAGGGCTCGCGGCAGTAACTCGAACACGCTGGAACCGACTCCTGCGAACCGGCTCCCTCCCCGAGACAGTCCTCCTGGCCCGGGCCGCGGTCTCCCCGAGCTGGGGCGCCCGCCGGCCAGGTGCCGGGTCCTGCGCGCGGGGCAGGCCCGGGGGAGCTCGCGCACGCTTTGATCCAACCAGGTCGACCCGGGGTTATTTCAGGCTATTTGGTCACCCCCTGCCTCCAGGTAGGACCAGGAAACCACTCCCGCCCTTTGCCCAGACGCCTACTGTCTTCACTTAAGAGTGCACTTTCTTAGTCTGCCCGGGTCCTTCTTGTTGCTGGGGTGGGGGTGGGGGGCAGCTGGGAAGCAGGATTTTGCTTTGAGAGGAGGGGGTGAGCCGGGTGAAGGAACCTCTGCCCCCAAGGTGCCAATAAAATCCCCATAAGATTAGCTGGGAGCATATTTATTGCTCATCTGGGGTAGAATTACCTTGACTGACAGCAATTTCTTTAGTAACAAAAGCCTGTAAACAAGATGCCCTGGGCGGGAGCCCCCTCCTCCCTGCAGGCTTCGACTTCTGTCTTTGGGTCTCCTTGGGCTGCCCTAGCCTGCATCCACCTTCTCACCTCCTGCCCTCTCCCTGGGGAGAGTGTCTCCTGTGCTTCAGGGTGGGACCCTGCTATTTAGAGATGTCTGTTGCAGGAAGTCTGGGAAGTGAGTCACACAAAAGCAGCCCCAGTTAGAAGTGCTGATGGGACTTGCCTCCCACTGACCCTGACTGTCCCAGGCCAGGAGGTGAGAGGATGAGCCAGGGATCTACTTTGTAATCTGGGGCAGGAGTTCTCCAGCCAGGCTTGTTGGGGCGAGGAAGCCGGGCCTCACCCCCAGACGTTCTGATTCAGCAGGGCTGGGTACACTGGAATCAGGTTGTTCAGTGCTCCACCTGGGAGTTCTGCTGAGGATCCCGGTGAGAGAGTAG
This sequence comes from Phoca vitulina, assembly GCF_004348235.1. Lineage (NCBI taxonomy): Eukaryota > Metazoa > Chordata > Mammalia > Carnivora > Phocidae > Phoca > Phoca vitulina. The sequence goes on along the minus strand of NW_022589705.1, from coordinate 91,685,464 downwards.
CTTTCAGAAAAGCTGATTTGGGGAGGGGGGGGGCGGGCAGTGGCTGCGGATGACCTTCCCGCCAAAGGCTCTCTAGTTAGGGGGAGAAGTTCTGCAGGTGAGGATCTTCCTTCCAGGTGAATTGGGCAACTCATCATCTGGAGAGCCACTGCAAGAGTGGGGTTGGAAGAGAGCTTCTACACGGAGGGCTTATATTCTGACATTTAATCCTCCCACTGACCTTGCAATAGGGTTGTAGTATCTCCATTTTCCTGGTTACCCAGCCAGAAACTACAGGAAGGAGGGATTCGAATACAGACCTGATTTCTCCCCCAACACCACCCCACTCAGGCGCAAGGGGAGGAGAGAGTGGGGATGAGACTGCCTCCCGTCTCCATGCAACCCTTTCAAAGTGTGACCCAAGGGTAGGCCTTGTCTTCATCTGACTCCCAGACCATGGCAAAAGGCAGGACTCCGTCAGAGTGCCTGCACCCTCCCACCTTGGAGGTCTCTAAAAATGGAAAAGAAATCCCAACCCGAGAGAGACAGGCCGTTTCTACCCAGTCACGCCTGGTGTCAGCGGGCCTGCTAATAAGACGCTGGGGAAATCTGGAGCTGGAAGCCAGCACTCAGCCTGTTGTCATCTGTCATCTGTTATCCTCGGGGCCGCCTAGTGGCCTGCCTGCGACATTGCGCCTCCGAGCTGCCCCAGCGGTGGCCTCCCCTGTTCCAGCTCACTCACCAGCTCTCCTTTTGCTTCCAGACTTTTCTCCTACATCAGGGCAACACTCCAAGCCTAAAAGGGCCTGCGAAGATCATAGCCCCACCTCCGCATGTGCCTGCTGCTTGACCGAGGAGAAAACCAGCACAGAGACGTTAAGCCACTCATAAACACTGTGGAATGTTCACCCGTGCCCCCTGGTCCCCAATCTACCTGCCCCATTCTGACGCCAGACTGGCTGGGGGACCACTGGGTCCTGCTTATGTTTCCCCTGCATGTGTCTTTAGGATGGAGGGCGGGCAGGAGGCAGACAGGAGGTTGAGGACCCACATTAACCTCCAGGGTATCGGGCCCTTTACATATTCTGATTTCAGAAATGAGACTGCCTGCAGAGATGGGTGCCATCCCAGCCGTTTAATGCAGGAGGAAACAGGCACAGCATATCCAGGTGACTCACGGAAGGCCACAAGGGAGGGGCCGCTTCCCTCTCCCAGCCATCAGCTTTGGGGGGAAAGCAGAATAAAAAGGAACAAGTCAGGCAGTCCTAAAAGGGGGTGGGGATTGGCTTCTGGCTGAGAAGCAGACCCCTTTTCCTACTTGTCCTACCTTCAGGATGTGGGTTTTGTGGGCCTGCCATCTCTGTGGGCCTCAGGCTTCTTCCATTATCAGCTGCCCAGAGGGGTGCTGTCTGTCACCTCCTCTGTGCCCCACCCCCAATCTGGTCCCCAGGAAGATGAGGTTGAGGGGGCACTGGGCTGGGGGGTGTCCAGAGGGTCCCTGTGGCTTGGCTTTAGTGAGAACTGCACGAGACAGGCCCCCCCCCCCCCCCCGCCCTCCCGCCTCTCCCATCCCTTGTCCTTTGCTCTTGGTACCCCTCCTCCCTTAGTTTCCTTGGGGGCAAGGGGTGGGGAATTTAACTCCAGGGCAAAGTTTGAAATTTCACATCCCAGCCCAGGGAGAGGGCCCCACAGCCAGCCACCCCCCCCCCAACCAAAATCAGTGAAAGGAGCCTTTGTGGGTTTGATGGAGTGGGGGGTGAGCTGTAGCCTGGAGAACTAACTTTTTCCATGACTCAGCTCTCCTGGTGCAGGGCGGGCACAGGAGGTGCAAGGACCCAGCTGGGCAGTTCTAGAGCTGCCTTCCAGCCCAGAGCCGAGCTGCCTTCCAGCCCAGAGCCAGCCGGGCATCAGGGTTAGAGGTGGGCCCCCAGGAGAGCCTCCCCTGTAACTAGCAGGGAAACTTGCTGGCCTTGGATAGGCCACCAGCCTGTAAATGTGTCCCTCCCCCCTCCCCCACTGGGTCCCCTATTCTTTACTTACTATTGCAGCCCCGGTGCCAAGCACTCGAATGTTCATGGCTTGTTGCTTATCACCATCTCAGCAGAGAGCTGGAAAGATAAACGGGCATCAAGCCTTGCCTTTTATTTATGAGGCTCAGAGAAGTCAAGAAAGTCACCCAAGATCACACAGCTAAGAGATGGAGATAGGATTTGAACCCCTGGTCGAATGCCATGTTCTGTCTCCTTTATCCATGGATGTCTCTCACAGCGTGTAGGATCACCTGGGCGCTTGTCAAAATGCAGATTCCTGGGCTGCCAGCCTAGACTACTAGAACCAGCATCCTAGGGTGGGGGCCCGTGAGTGTGCATGCAGGCCAGGCAGGAGATTGTTGGGCACCCAATGTCCGCAGCCCCTTGCTACTTCCGGGCCCTGCAGGAAGTTTCCCTTGCTTTTACACTCCTGGGCAAGCCCTTCCTTCCTTTGCCCTTAAGGTCTATCAGGGCACTGAGCCCTCACTCCTGGGCTGTTCTGGGTTGGTGGCTCTCAGCAGCTCTACAGATACCTAACAGGGAAGAAAACAGAAGCTGGAGGAGCAGAGGTACGTACACTCACCCATTCAGTTCATCCTGCAGCCAACCCACCCTGGTGGGGTCCTCTCCCTGGACTGCCCCGGACGGGTCCGGAGGCTTGCGGGGTAGTGAAGCGTGCTGGGTCAGAGAGGAGCAGAGCCCGGCAGCTCTGGTTCAAGTCCCAGCTCTGCCAGCCCCTCATCCCCAGCTTCCTCATTTGTAAAGAGTGGATAACAATGAAGATAGATTCAGCTACTTGGAAAATCCCCTACCAGGAGCTCAGTGAGTACCAGCTCTTGTTTTTATGGTCCCTGCTTGTCAGGCCCTTTCCATCTTGCTGGGGAGCCAGTTTGGCCCCATGCAGAGATTACGGGGCTTATGTTTTGCGGCGTTCCTGGACCGCCCTGGAGCAGGGCTCCTGAAACACCTCGCCAGGCTGGGCACTTTCCCTCATTTCCTCCCGTCACCTTCTACCCCCACAACCCCCCCCCCCCCGCCCTCCGCCCCAGCACACTTTCTCTAGGACCTTTTCTCTCTGGCCAAGGAAACACCTATTCGTTTCACAATGTTTCCTTTAGCTCCTATGCTACTTTTTTTTACCCCCAGGAAACTCTTCCTAGCTGCCTCCTTGGTCCCCAGTGTCCTCACCTCAGCCAAAGATGGCCCCAGGGTCCCTTCACTTGACCCCAGGGTTTCCCTCCCTCCCAGCACACTCACACTGCGCTGTAACTGGTTCCACATGGGACTCTCACAACAGACTGGGAGCTTCTCAGGGGTAGAGGTTGGACTGCCTAGGTGGGCGTGCGACCCACTCAGCGGTGCTGGATCCCCGTGGGGGTTAATGCTCTGCTGTCACCATCTTGAAATTGATCATTTTTTACTTGTGTGTTTTGTAAGTGAAGTCAGACCTGCTCTCCCCCAGTGAAGAAACTGAGTCTCTAACACTAAGCCTCAGAAGCAAAAGTAGTGAAAGATTTCATATGTATATTCATTCATTCATTCATTCATTCATTCACCAGCTGTTTATTGAGTAGTCACTGGGTGCCAGGCCTTGTTCTAGATGGTGGAGAGATAGTAGTGAGAAGGACAGCAAGGTCCCTGCCCTCATGGGGCGGGCATTACTGCCTTGCTGGGAGGTGAAGAGAGGAAGGATGTAGGGGAGATGCTCCTGCTGCAGGGTCCAGAGCAGCCTGCAGGGAACCGGGAGTGGATGCAGCGATAACTTGATGTGCTCACACGTGCGCGTGCACACACACACATGCGCGTGCACACACACACATGCGCGCGCTTGCTTCATTTGACCATTGGCAACTTTGCCCTGAGCAGAACAAGCTAGCAGTGTTGAATGAGGGGGTTGGATTTGGAAAACCTCGTGGTCTAGTGGAAACCAGTGTTTCGTGAAGTTTAAGATGGGCTGCCTTGTGTGTGTGGGGGGGTGGGGCATCTATGTGGAGACGGACACCTGGGGGGAAAGGAGCTGTGTAAGATGGCCAGCTAGCCAGGGGAACCTGCCCAGCCAAAGGAAACAGGACAAAACAGGCTTCAGACAGCGGAAGATCCCTGTGGGGAGGGGGACACTTGGTCTGCAAAGGCTGGAGACTTTAAAAACCTAATAAAACACCCTGCCCCCTACCCCAATCCAGAACATTTACCAGGTGGGCCCCTTTTCTCCTTGGTGAGACTGGATACATATATAAAAAACCAAAACCAAAAACCCAGAGCAGATAGAATGGCTTCTCTCCTCCGTGAAAGCCTGCCCCCCACAGGTGAGTATTTTCCGTGGAGTTACGACTCCTGTCCGCTCCAGGGGTGTGGTTGGCTCACACAGGCAGGTTTTGCTGGTGGGTTCTGTGGGCTCCATGGGAGTGGACGCTGGGGCAGGTCGTGTTTATTCCAGCTGCTGGGGCTGGGTGGAAACGCAGACCACAGCCAAGGTGGACACGTGGCAGGAACACAGACAGGGTGGGGTGGGGTGGGGGTGTAATCCGAGAAATCTTGGGCGGAGGCCAGGAGGGCACCCAGCGGTTGTCTCCTGCCTCCTGTCTCCGGGTGGGTCACACAATCCTAAATCAGGGCGTGGAGTCTTGGTCTGAGGGTGGCTCTGGGGTTGGCATGACAGGCTTTGAATCTAAGCTCTGCCTACTTGGTTGCTGTGTGAGTTTGGGCTGGCTCTTTGCCTTGCTGAGCTGAGCCTCTGTGTTCTCATCCCTAAAATGGAAATTACCACCTACAGAGATGTCTTTGAAGGGCTTGGTACCTGGCAGAGAGAAGATGCTCAGTGGGTGTTCTTTTCCTTTGTCCTGGCAACACGTCCTCAAGGAACTCACAGTCTGGGACTGGGTGGGGCGGATGGAGAGCCTGAGTGACAGGGTCCCCGACCGGGGGGAGGTGAGTGTGGGGGATATCTGAGTGGCAGGGTGTAAAAAGCCTTCCCTGGCACCAGAACGGGCCCAGAGGTGGGGCCCGAGGAGTGCTTCATCCTTACCCCACAAACCTTTTCTGTAGACAGCTCTATGGGCCATGTAGCCTCTGTTGCAGCAGCTGGACTCTGCTGTCCTAGCGACAGACATTATGTAAACAGACAATATGTAAAGAGCTAAAGATGTGCCCTCTCTCATGATCGTGGCTGTGTGCCAATAAAACTTTATTTATGGACACTGAAATGTGAATTTCATATCATTCACACATCGTGAAATATCACTCTTGTCTTGATTACAAACATTTAAGAGACCCGCAAACTTTAGACAAAAAGGCTCGGGCCAAACTTGCCTTGGGGATTGTAGTTTGGCAATTTCTGCCCTAGACTACCACCATTGAGCCAGCAAATATCAGTCTTTTGAGACCTAAGAAATAAATGAAGTGCGAACCTCAGTAAAACAGAAGCTGTTTTCTTGCCCTCTTTCTGGAAATTGATCATAGGGACTGGTCCACATTAATGTCCACCATAAGAAGTAGAGAATCACTAGGGAGACCAAATGTACTGAGTTTTTTAAAAAAAGCAGTAAGACATGAGAGTCTAGTGATGGATTTAAGTCCCTACAAACAGCTAACCTTTATTGAATGTTCACCACGCCCTGGGTGCTATTTGTAGATGCTCAAATGTAATATCTCATTTAGTCCTAACAGATGGGGACACTGAGACTCCAAAGGTTGTCACTTGCCTCAGGCCATTTGGAAATTCTCAAGCAGGAGGTAGACCTCTCCGGGTCTAACTTGCGATCCTAGGGCCTCCCCTTTGTTGCTTCTCAACAATGGACCTGCCTTAAGATTGATTACATCTCTGCCATTTATTATGAGAGTGCTCTTTGTTATGATGACAAAGAGAGCCCGGTCGCCTGTCCCCTTGGTTCTGCATATGCGTCCCAGATACTCCAGACTCTTGTTTCTTTTGCCACATCCGGCCTGCTGTGGTTCAGTGGGTGGGGACGCAGGGCTCCCTCCTGCCAACTCTGGTTCCATCATCGAAAAGCCCTTGTTTGGGCAATTACTTCAGTGTCTTTTTGCATGTTGCCCTAATCAATTTATAAAATACGAGTAGAGAAATAGACAAATGGAAGCGCGTATATTCATGATATAAAGATTATGTCTCTTAAATATAAGAAAATTAATAATAGGGACTTCTGGGTGGCTCAGTCGGTGAAGCGTCTGCCTTCAGCTCAGGTCATGACCCCAAGGTCCTGGGATCGAGTCTTGCATCTGGCTCCTTGCTCAGTGGGGAGCCTGCTTCTCCCTCTGCCTGCCACTCCCCCTGCTTGTGTGCTCTTTCTCTCTGACAAATAAATAAAATCTTAAAAAAAAAAAGAAACTTAATAATCATTATTATTTTACTTTTTCCTAAGTGCTTATTAGACACCAGATTCTGTGCTTTGTGTGGATTTTGTCCCTTAGCTGTCATGGCCACCGGCTGCCGGGGCACTGTTGCTGTCCCCATTTAACAGATGAGGAAACCGAGGCCCACATGGGAGGAGCAACTTGTCCAAGTTGTGCAGTCTTGGGTGGTGTCGCTGAAACACAGATGGTATAATCCAATCTTCTAAGCTCTTGTTGAGTTTATGGTGGGGTGGTCAGTTATAAAGAAAAAGAACAATACCCCCCAGCCCCCAAATCATATGCACACTATTGACAATATATTACCTCGTTACAGAGTCAGTCTAATAAGCAGGGCATAATTAGGAATTTTATACTTTTTTTTTTTTTAGCTCCCTGGGAAGAGAAGTCTGTTTTCCCACAGTTAGGGCAGTAAAACCCTTAAAGCGTTAGGATACACATTTGTATCACCAGCATGATCCCACATTTGGAAAGAAAAAGCCAAAAGTACATATTCGTATTGATTTAGTTACCATTTGGTCAGGATTTACTGTGTGTGGGGCAGTATACTAAATGCCTCATGTTCATTGACTTTAATCTCATTTAATCAAAACGGTTCCTTTGAGGAAGGATCTATATTCCCCGTTTACAGCTATGGAAAGGAAGGTCAAGCAGCTTGGTCAAGGCCGTGGAGTCAATGAGTGGCAGGTATGGAATTCAAATTTAACTCGGTTTTTTTTTTTTTTTTTAAAGGTTTTATTTATTTGACAGAGAGAAAGACAGCCAGAGAGGGAACACAAGCAGTGGGAGAGGGAGAAGCAGGCTTCCCGCAGAGCAGGGAGCCCGATGCGGGGCTCGATCCCAGGGCCCTGGGATCATGACCTGAGCCGAAGGCAGACACTTAACGACTGAGCCACCCAGGCGACCCTCAAATTTAACTCGGTTTACTGCAGAGCCCATTCTCTCTGCTTCTCTCTCCCCCTGCTCTGGACCTTTGTCTTTCCCTGTCTCTCTCTGCATGCACGCACACACATCCTCACGCAGAAAGAAGACAGGAAAAGAATACATCAAAACGTTACCTGTGGCTGTCTCTGGATGATAGTAGGTGCATGTGGTTTTCATCTCCTTTTTAGGTCTTTTTACATATTCCTAACATTCTATAATGAGCTTATACTAAGAAAAATCTACTCAATCTTTTTGTACGAGTATCTTGTTTTAGAGTCAGCAGGATATAGGAGTTCTGGTGTGAGGCCACAGAGCCCCTGATCATGGGCCTCCTCAAAAAATCTGCTAACAAATAAGACAGGGGAGCCAGAACCTTTGCTTCTTGGAACTGCCTAATCCGTCCTATAATACCTTGCTTTGTAGGAAAGTTCTATGCATAAATCCCATAAAATCCCATAATGTGGAGCTGACACTGAGCCTACCCAGAACAAAATCTGCTAATGATCACTGCTTGCCAGGAGCCTGCAGAAGTGATCAGACGTGTCACAACCCCCATGCCTGCCTCCCGCCTAAACCTTTTCCGATAAGGGCTCTTTTCACGAGTTTATAAAAACCCTTTGTTCGGATCACGTTGGCTTACTTTTTGTAAGTATTTATTTTGTCTTACTTGTGTGCTGAAATTCTGCGGGGCCAGAAGGGGCTGAGGCTAATCCTGAAGTTTGGGACCCAGGGAAAACCATGGGTTTGGAAATCCAGCCTGACAACCCACCTCCCCCAACCCACTGCCTCCCTGCGGGTACCGGCCCTCCTCCAAGGCTGCTGCTGGAGGTGAGGGTGGCCGCCCCACCCCAGAGTGGCCGCTGGTGGTGTGCCCTGCCCTAACAAAGCCAGAGTGACTCCGGGCAGGACTCTTAAGCACTCTGTGCCTCCACTTCCTTAGACTGAAAATGAGGGTGATATTAATTACCTGGCTGGGCCACCTGACGCTTGAGATAGGTGTCCTCCCCTTCCTGCCCTTCCCCCAACATACTGCCCCCCCACCCCCGCGTGCGGGTACCTACTGGTTAGGTTTTCACCACTCAGGGATTGATGGAAGTTTGTAAACTGTAGGTCTGAAAAGACTAACAGAAAAGTTGCACAATCGGGACTAAGAATTCCTGTGTACTCTTCACTCATGTGTTAGCTAACATTTTATAGTTGCTTCCATCCATCCATCCATCCATCATCTATCCATCATCTGTCTGTATATTTTTTTTCCTGAGATTACGTCACAGACCCAATTGCCTGATAGTCCCAAATACTTTGTGTACGGTTCTTAAAAATAAGAACTTCCTACCACATAACTACAGTACTTCTTTTTTAAAGATCTTATTTATTTATTTGAGAGAGAGAGACAGCACAGGGGCAGAGGGAGAAGCAGGCTCACTGCTGAGCAGGGAGCCTGATGCGGGACTCGATCTCAGAACCCTGGGATCATTACCTGAGCTGAAGGCAGATGTTTAACCAACTGAGCCACCTAGGTGCCCCTACAGTACTTTTGTTTTTTCAAAATTAGAAAGTTGCCATCGATACGATGCTATTATGGAATAAGCTACAGGGCTTATTCAGGCCAATTGTGTTACTAAATCCTTTATAACAAAAGAAAAACATTTTTTTCTTGGATAGCATTTTTTTTTTTTTTTCTAGTCTGGGAACCCAGCCAAGGGAACACGTGGAAGTTAGTTTTCATGCCTCTTTTGACACCTACATTCTGGTCTTCTACCTTTCTTTGACTTTCATGACCTTGACATTTTGGAAAAGCACAGTTTGCTATGGGCTAAACTGTGTTCCCCATAAATTCGTATGCTGGAGCCCTAATGCCGGTACCACAGAACACGATTGTCTTTGGAGATGGGACCTTTAAAATGAGGCTGCGAGGGTGGTCCTAATCCAGTCTGAGTTGTGTTATAAGATGAGGAAATCTGGGCCCACAAAGAGACCCCAGGGATGTATGCACAGATGGGAGAGACCATGTGAAGACACAGGGAGAAGGAGGTACAGGGGAGGGAGGAATTTCCTTCTTCCCTCTGGGTTCTTCTAGCTGGTTTAGGAATTAAATTGATACCAGGCAGATTAACAGGAGAGAAAACCGAAGTTTTATTACACGTGCATGGAGGCCCAATAATGAAATTGAGACCCAATGACCAAGGCAGGTGGTCTTTCTACATTTTAGACAAAGAGACAATAAATTTGTGAGAAATTGACAGGATAAACGAAATCAGGTGTTTGGGAGCTTTAGTTAGTAAGGAATTCTAAGCAAATTTAGGCTGAAACCCTAGATTAGGAAAAAACCCAGCAGGGTTTGTTTCTACGGTTTTCTCGACTTCTTTAAAGTCCCTAACTCTGGTGAGGAGGATGTCTTTTTGACTTCTTAGTACAGGGAGGATATTTTTCACGTGGGAGATTTGTGTCCTGCTCTCAGGGGGTTGGAGGAGGGTCTGAGTGTCCTTGTTCTGCTGGTTGTTTTCCAAGGAGCTTCAATTCAAGATAATCAATATGCCATTGGGGTACATTTTGGGGCGGCCTGCCTGGGCCCTTACAGTTCCCTCCTCTGGCACTGTCCTGGAAGCTCACATTCTAAACGCTGAGCTGGGGACCGGGGAGGGAGAAACCGAGTTAGTCAAGGAGTGGTAAGAGATCTGCAAGAGAGGAAAGAACATAGATCCGAATGAGGACGGAACAACAGGAAAGGACAAATCTGAGTACATTTCTGCACACCCCACCAGACCAGTCTCCCACTCTGGAAATAGATCAGTCCAATATAATGTCTATGCTTCATTGACCTGGTGAAAAATATTCACTCTTTCTTTTGACAGATTTAAGTTACATGTTACTTGGCCCGGTTTGGTTTACACAGAGGCCACATTTTCCACCGATGATTGGACCAGCTCCTCCTTGCCAGGCAGTCAGGATATCCAGAGCACGCAGATTTTGGAGAATCATAGAGGCTAAGCTGTAAACTCCTGATCCGGGTGTTGTCAAAGTTGGCCCAGTGGTATTGAACTCTTGTTCCATTACCAGAGAGAGAGTTTTGGATTGTCTTTCCTAATTTGTAATCTCTGAAATTTGGGACTAAGACTTTTAATGCAGTATAGACGTTGGAATTGTCACATCTCAGTGGATTTTCTAGGATTCCTCAATGGGCACATTTGGGTGGCATAATTTTATGAACAAAGGAGCCCAAGTTTGCAATTTGGCTGGCATTTAGGGTGGAGTGCTTAGTGAAGGAAGGAGCCAGGCATCCAGCTCCACATCATTCAGACCATTTAGGTGGGAGCACTCTATGTACTTTGTTGCCACATGAAAGTAAGAAAGCCCAGTGTGGTTTATAGGCAAGGTTAGGTTGGAACCTGCAGCTTTCAAAGTCTGGAAGGTTCAATGACCCTTGCCACTGCTAATGTTAATATCCATCTAGCTTTGTTCGTCATGTGGTCCTGTCAGTCTCCAAGAGCAGAACAGGTTGAGAAATAGCTGATGTAGGAGGCCTATGGTTGGTTCTGGCAGCAAGAAGGCTTAGTATTGTCACCTCCCCAAGTAAGTCCAGAATTTCAATCCACCCAAATATAGTCTGTGGTATTGGGCAATCTAATGAGGGGGACAGCTGAGATACCCCATGTCATACAGGGCTGATCTGCAAAAACATTTTGGTGATTTGGCAAATGTCTGTGCTGGTTATTTTTAATCTCCTTGCTAAGTTTGAAGATGCCATCAGCAGCAGCAGCCACAGGGTTTGACTGCAGGAGAGTCCTGGTCTGTCTCCCAGGAGAAGTCCGATGGCACATCTGTTTTCAGTACAAAGGGAAACACTTTCAGCCATCATTTCTACTCTGACAAGGGATAGTCCTTAAGCTTCTGTGGAGATTTTCTGGGGTCCAAGTAACTCTCCGGGGAAAAGGCAGAGTGACATTCTCCTGGTCATGGATACCATACCTGTGGCCCATCCATCTTCCGTGCTCAGTCTGCCAGGTGTCAGATCAGCAGGGAGAAAGACCAGTTTGGGTTCTTTGCATTATCTGAATGTTGACAGCCAACCATCAGACTGATTAGTTAATGTGGCCAGCTTTGGTGAATTGGCATAAAGGGGGTGTTCGGTTTGTGCCCCACCTGCTGAAAAAGAGAGTGTCAGTAAGAGCAAGACAGGTTGGGAAAAAGCTCATAGTACAGACTTAGGGAAGTAGGATAGAGGGAGACCAGCACTCCCCAGTCAGCCTTCTATTAAGGGACTTAAACTGTGACAAAGTATTCAAAGAAAGTTGTTTTAGTTTTTGTTCTTTATATCACAAAGCCTGTAAAGCGAGAAGGGTAGGTGAAAGAGAAGTTTCTTGATCTGTGCTCTTGGGAAAAGCTTTCTCCATGGTGGTGTGGTCTGCTTCTGGGGCTTGGGACTTGGCCATGGAAACCCTTATTTTTAGGTCACCTGTTAGAGCTGTCTCCCAGTCGTCTTGAGAGGGATATGCTGGGTCTACTTTGGTTGGTGCAGCTTGCACGAATGCAGGACGATCTTTCTTTTATTTTGATGGCAGTTCAGGTGCTCAGCAATACCTCAGAGGGTCATTCCCAGCGAGGTGATAGAGCGTGTTTTCTTCTAAGGATCTTGATGTACATCTGGTCCCTGGTCGAAAGGGGTGGCCAAGCTCATCAGGTGGTGGCGGGCATACCTCTTTTGCTGTGGGTGATATGCTGCAAGTATACCAGTTAGTCCTCATACAAAGTTAGTCATGGCATCGGATTGTTCCCTTAATCCCTGAATGGAACCTTTAGAGATACCCATAGGCATTGGACCACCAAACATTTTTTCAAAGGGAGTTCAAGCCATATCTTCTATTTGGAGAATCCCAGATCTTCGTAAGGGCCAAGGGCAATGGTTCCGGCCATTGAAGACTGATTTCTTGACAGATCTTTCCTAAGTTCCTTTTTATGTCTAGATTTTTAGATTTCCTTTGCCCTGATAATCGAGGCTGACATAGGGTATGAAATTTTAATGAGTACCCCCGAATTTTTGTAATTGGGTGATTTATCTCTCTGCTAAAGTGAGTTCCTTGGTCTGACTCAATCCATAAAGGAATGCCAAAACAAGGAATAATCTCAGGTATTAATTTTTTAACCATTGTGGCATCAGGACATCTAGTTGGATAGCATTCCATCTATCCACTAAACCTGCAGACAATAATCAAACAATGAGAATATCCCAATGCTGAGGGAAAATCTATAAAATCCATTTGAAAGGCCAAAAAGGGCAGTGTGGACCAAAAAGGGTAAACTGAGTTCTTCCAGAAATCTGGTGAGATTTACAAGCAGCACACTGGGAAATAATTTGGCCAGAAATTTTGTGGATGCCAGGACAAAACCAATGGTCTTTTAGTTCCTTAATTGTCCCCTGTTTGAAACATGCCCATTTTGGTGGGAGATAAGTACAAGGCAAAAGGTTACAAGAAAAGGGGCTAGGGAGTCCTTTTGGCCCAGGGTAGAATCCGTCGGATAATTGTTTGGCATCCTTTTGGGTCCAAGAGTCCTTTTCAGATTGTGGGGCATTTGCCTGATAATGAATAATATCACTCAATGGATAAAGGTAAAGTTAGAAATTGGGTGGAGAAAGAATAAGGCTGCATACTTAGCAGCTCTGTTTTCTTAGTAGGGCTGAGCGGTGAACAATGACAATTTCAGAAGGGGGTGAATAAATCGTAGTAGGTCAGCAATTACATGCCCATTTGCAAAGGGAGTACCCGCAGAAGTTAAGAATGCCCAGGATTTCCAAATTTTGCCAACAGCGTGGCCGACTCCAAACGCTAACTTGGAGTCTGAGTACATAGCAGCTTTTCCTTCTACCAACGTGCAGGCTCTAGTAAGAGCTATGAGTTCAGCCACTTGGGCTGAGTTAATGGTGGGTAAAGAATGTGCCTCCAGTGCTTTGTGCGGGGAAACTACGACATAACCTGTTATTCTGTTTCCCTGGAAATTTTATTTATAGGAGCCATCACAAAATAGAAGTACACCTGGATTGTCTGGAGGGATGTCTGAGAGGTCCTCTTGTGGCTTTGAGACCATGTCTATGGTTGTAAGGCAATCGGGAATAGAGAGGGGTTCTCCTACATCAGGAGGGGGAGTAAGGCAGCTGGATTTAAAGGTTACCCTGATGGAAGAGGATGGGTTAGTCAAATGAGCTTTTTTCTAAGTGGTCTGTTGCTATGTAGAAAGGTGCTGTGTCCTATGAACTTGTAAGTGAGAAGACCCCCCATGGGAAACATACAGGTGGTGGGGGATCCTTGGCTTTGTCAATCAAGGTGGCAGCTTCAGCCACTGTGCGTAGCATGGGAACATACCTGATGGCATAGCGTCTAACTGGCCTGAGAAATATGCTATAGGCCATGTCTGAGAAGCCACAGTTCGTCCTAGAATGCCCACAGCAATGCCATTATTTTCATGGCAATATAAATGAAAGGGCTTGTCAAAATTAGGTTAAGCCAAGAGCCGGGGGTGTGGACAGAGCTAATTTGAAGGCTTCCAAGGAGATTCATGCCTCTGAAATCCAGGAAATAGACTCTAAGCTGATATCAGAGAGAATAAACAAGCAAAGGTTTAGTAAAAACCACAAAATTAGGAATCCGTTGGTTAGCAGTAGCTGGTGGCCCCTAAAAATTTCCAGAACTGTTTTCTCATTTTGGGGAGAGGGGTGGACAGAATTGACTCATGGTGTTTTGAAGTGAGCTTTTGAACGCTCATATCCTAAGTGGAGAACAATTGTTGGCACTCACTGGAGTTTAGATCCACAGGCTTCATGGCCTCGTCCAGCTGGTGTTGGCAAGAGAATGGGGAGATCTGGAAGAGCTCCCTTCTTAGTTTGATTACAGAGTAAAAGGTCATCAACATATGGCACTAGGGTGGAACCTTGGGTAGAGGTTATAGAGTCTCGATCTGCTTTAAGGACTTGAGAAAACCTTGAGGGAGACCCACAATATCCTTGCGGTATGCAAGTCCGGGTTGCCTCCCTCTAAATGTAAATGCAAAAAAGAAAAATTGCGAATCAGGGTGCAGTGGGATTGAAAAGAAAGCCAAGGAGAGGTCACTCTCTGTAAACCAGGCCGCTTCAGCAGGAAGAATGTATCAGCTGTGTTGGGGACCACAACTACCAAGGAATTACAGAAGTCTATGGCCCTCAGGTCCCGTATGAATCAATAAACTTGGTCTCCCTCCGAGTCAAATTTGCCTGCTTTCTTTACTGGCAAGATTGGGATGTTCCAGGGTGGGAGAGTAGAGAGTAGAGAGTAGAGAGAGTTGCAGGAGAGTCTATTATAGGCTCAATTCCTTGCTCCCATATCTTTGGAGAGAAGGTTTCTTTTCCAAGAAATGTGCACACATTCCCCACTTCGTAACAATCCAACTTCACTTGCATGTGTAACCCAAAGATTGATTGGGACATCTTTTAACTTTTTTTTTTTTTTTTCATTTAAGTAAGCTCTACGCCCAACTCACGACCCTGAGATCAAGAGTCCGTGCTCTACCAACTGAGCCAGCCAGGTGCCCCCGATTGGGACACCTTGAAAAGACTTATCTTCTTCAGAGGAATTTGGAACAGAAGTAGGAAGAAAGTAGGAAACGGAGGAGCTTGGTCTGATGGTAAAGAAACAAAAACACCCTTCTCACTGTGATTTATAGCGGCATTAAATTTACATAACAGATCTCTATCCAGAAGGTTTGCTGGTGAAGAGCAGCATGCTCGAAAGAAAGGCTGGGTGAAGGAGAGGAGGCTTACAGATCGATGCTGGGCAGGGCAGAGATCTAGCTGTAGGACAGGTCTCCCTGAGACTGACAGCCTGGAGCAAACAGGGTTGCCTGGTGGAGACAAACTCTCCGAACTAATGGTAGAGAAAGTCGCGCCCATGTCAGCTATGAAATCTGGTTCCCAGTCTTATATTTAAATTTTATGGTGGGCTCTGTGTGACTTAAGATTGGCTGACCTTCTCATTTTTGGGGGGTTCTGGGTATAAGGGAATTGCTTTTTAAACCTTCCCTTTTCTTAGCTGTGGGACAATTTCTCTTCCCGTGTCCTGGGTTGTTTTGTTTTGTTTTGCAATGTCTGCAATTATCTGGAGGCAAATAGGGATATCTCTGAATGCGCTTCAAGTTATTCTGAGTCGTGCTCTTGCCTTTGCAAAGATTGACATTGCATAGGAATGTCTGAAGCTGGCCGAGCTTGATGACAAAGCCCTGGAAAATATGAGGAATTAAAAGACACAGCAAAATGAGCTTTATGGCCCTTCCTGGGTGCTCTTATTGGATTTACTTCCTGACATTTCACAGTTACACAAGAAACCGGTATTCCCAGAGCCTGGAGATCCGGCCCAAGTGCTCTCTGCAAAGCTAGTAGAAGGGAGCTTAAAATAGGCAGCTGGTTCTTGAAGGTTCTTCTGGAGAATCTGGGGTTTTAGGATTTAAGGAAATTGGCTGAGGAGCTGAGGTTGGGTTTGAAAGATCAGGGGCCCAGAGATCCAAAAGCCTAAGGATCTTTTGGAGGGTCAGGCACAGGGAGTTGGGGATACAGGGAGCTATAAGAAGGGGGTTTGTGTCAGACTTGGTTTTTGCTTTTTCTTCTTTTTTTTTTTAAAGATTTTATTTATTTATTTGACAGAGAGAGACACAGCGAGAGAGGGAACACAAGCAGGGGGAGTGGGAGAGGGAGAAGCAGGCTTCCTGCAGAGCAGGGAGCCCAATGCGGGGCTCGATCCCAGGACCCTGGGATCATGACCTGAGCCGAAGGCAGATGCTTAACGACTGAGCCACCCAGGTGCCCTTTGCTTTTTCTTCTGACTTCTGTTCTTTCATTTTTGAAGGGATTCCCTAAAGCTAGTCATGTTATACTTTTTTTTTTTTAAGATTTTATTTAATTGAGAGAGAGAGAGAGAACTCGAGCAGGGGGAGGGGCAGAGGGAGAGGGAGAAGCAGACACCCCACTGAGCAGAGAGCCTGTCGCAGGGCTTGATCCCAGGGTCCTGGGATCATGACCTGAGCTGAAGGCAGACACTTGACCAACTGAGCCACCCAGCACCCTAGCCGTTATAGTTTTGGTTTTGTTTGTTTGTTTGTTTGTTTGGGTTTTTTTTTATATTTTCCTTTCAATTTGATCTTCCCATAAATACCAATAAGGCAACTGCTTGGAATAAGAGCTCTCTAAAAAATTTTTCAAATATAGAAGTTTTTCTGATTCAAAAGATCTATCATCTGGCCACTGACAAAGCGGGATCACCATTAGAATATTTATTCCAACAGCAACTCAATCCAGTAAGTCTCTTCCTGGAAAGCCCAACTTTCCAGGCTTAGACTAAATCTTTACCATGGATGCAAGAGGTGTCCCTGGAGAGGGCATAGATGATTCAAAATTTACTCCCAAGAATGGTCAAAGAAAGCGGAGACCTTTGTTGCATACGTGTTAGTCTGATCTCGCAGGAGGACGTGAGATGGTAATCTGTGACGCCAGGCAGGTGCTACGGGAATGGGACTTTCTAGCACTAACAGACAACGAAGATGGAAATGACAAAGGCCCTGATCGGGCTGGGACCTCTCATGACAAACTTCCCTGATGCTTGTAACTGCCTGTCTTGGGTCCCCAGTCTATTTGACTGGCCACCAAGGTGCGCCCGGGTAAGTGTAGCCTCTGGATGGCAGAGACCAGAGAGGATGTTCTCACTGGTCACAAAGCCAAGCTCTTAGGACACAGAACAAGACCAAAGGAAAAACCTCATCTGCACTTTTTTTTGAGAGGGAGGGGAAGAGAGAGAGCGAGACAGAGGGAGAAGTAGGCTCCCCACTGAGCAGGGAGCCCAATTTGCGACTCGATCCCAGGACCCTGGATTAGGACCCGAGCTGAAGGCAGATGCTCAACCAACTGAGCCACCCAGGCACCCCAGGTCAGTTACTTTGTAAACTGTCTCTCAGCTTGGTCCTAGATCATTCTTCGTTTGTCTCTTCTTGCCATTCCAGGTACTCTGGATGCTTCCTCCAGCTAAAACAGAAAGCTCTTTCCACGTGCCAGCCCATGCTAAGGGCTTTACATGCGTGATTCTCAGAACAGCCCATTGAGGTGTGTACTGTTATGATGCTCTTTTTTTTTTTTTTTAAGATTTTATTTATTTAACAGAGAGAGACACAGTGAGAGAGGGAACACAAGCAGGGGGAGTGGGAAAGGGAGAAGCAGGCTTCCCACCAAGCAGGGAGCCCGATGCGGGGCTCGATCCCAGGACCCTGGGATCATGACCTGAGCCGAAGGCAGACGCTTAACGACTGAGCCACCCAGGCGCCCCTGTTATGATGCTCTTCATACAGATGAAGCAAACCGAGCATGGAAGGGCTGAGTTCACACAGCTAAGAGGTGGAGGTGCACGTCGGTTTGGCTAGAGGATGTGGGTCCCAGAAAGGTAAACTAATGTGAACAAGTACATAAAGCACAGCCAGGGAGGTGAATCTACCACTATTATAGTCCTATAAATCGGGGGTGAATGCCATATGGCTTATCTCTGTTTGTGGGGGACATGCATTTGCATTTGTATTTCAGGGCTCAGCAGACTCAACACCGCTTCCGATGGAACTGCTCCCCCCACATTGGCCCTTCTCTCCTTTTTGGAACCTACTGGGATGATAATAGCTATTATTGATTGCTGATCTACTCTACACTCGTTTCTGTTCTAGTACATTTATAAATATAATTTATTTAATGCTCAGGGCACCTGGGTGGCTCAGTTGGCTTAAGCGTCCGACTCTCGATCTTAGCTCAAGTCTCAATCTCAGGGCTGTGAGTTCAAGCCTTGCCTTGGGCTCCACGCTGGGCGTGGAAACTCCTTAAAAAAAATTCATTTAATTCTTATGAGAACCCAACATAAGAGGCAGGTACAAACCCAATTTACAGATAAAGAAGGCAGAGGGGAAATAACCTGTCCAAATCTTACATGAGACTGGGAGCTTCTCCAGGGTAGGGCTGGGTGGCTTTGTGGGTATGTGACCTACGCCGTCACACAGGGCCCCACACCAAGAAGGCTCCCCGACTTGGTCTGATGCTCTACTGTTGCCAATTGGAAATCCCTGATCATTTTTGAACGAGGGGGATGCATTTTCATTTTGCACTGGGCCACAGGACAGCAGCTAGTCCTGTGCCTGGCCCCCATGACCTTGCACTGTTTCTGCTCTGCACCCGGTGAGGACGGCCGGATTGCCCGAATGCCAGAAACACGTGTTTATTTGCGTGGATGGCCCTCCCCAGCCTGGGGATTAGGAGCGGGCTGGGATTCCACAGAGCCTGGCACGGTGGAGATGAGCAGGACATGTTGCACAAATTGACTAATGAATCAACTATTGATTCAACTGAGACAAAGAAGGGCTGCCATCCAAGACAGGGGTTTCCCCCAAGGCTGGCCTGGCAGGAAATAGTCACCTGCCACATTTACCTCTCACCTGCTCCCAGATTCAGACTGGGGAGAAGGGAGAGGGCAGTGATCTGGAAAGGAAGGCCTGCTTCTGGGAAGGGAACACAGACTTCTGTTGTGGATGGGGAAGGAAGAGAGCAGTGTTGCCTGCAGCTCTCCAGTCGCCTAAGCTACGAGCCCTCCCCCTTCCTGAAGGCAGCCTGGCTTCAGAAAGCTCATCTACTTTCCGGCTTCCAGCACATAGATGCTGCCTTCAGAGGGTGCAGAAGCCAACTGGAGAGCCCCTGATGGTGGAGGCTGGAGAGTCAGCCAGGCCTTCTTCATGTCTTCAATCCCCGGTTGAATGCCACCTCCTCCCAAGAGTCCTCCCAGATTTCTCCAAGGCAGAGGGGTCCAACCATCCTGTGTGTTCATTGCTCTGGGTTTCTAATGAATTTAAAATGGTGGTTTGGGGCCTCCCTTCATAAGAACTGATGCCCAAGACAGTGAGGACACAAATAATCAACACGGCTACATTTGAATCTGGTAAAAAGATCCTGCAAGTAGGGGTGATTGCAATGTACCCAATCCCTGAGCCCCCAGCCCCTCCATCTCTACAAGCCTCACTCCCTCACCTCTCCTGGGTCTTTGTACAATGTCACCGCCTCAGTGAAGCCTTCCTGGAGGTCCCATTAACTCTGTGACACCACCCCCGTTCTGCAACCCCCTACACTCTCTTTCTCTGCCTTCTTTTCCTTAGTAGCACTTTTCATCAGGCTTATTTTCTTTAAATTGTTGTCTATTTATGATCCAGATCTCTCTGTTGGAAGTCTCTGAGTGGAGGAATTCGTCTGCTGTGATCCCAGCACCTAGAACAGGGCTCAGCCCATAGTAGGTAACCAATAAATATTTATTGGGTGAGTCAGTTCCCACCATACAATTGAGGGATCTGAGGCTTGGGAAGGTCAAGTCACCAGGCCAAGGTCATGTGGCTGGTGAGGGGCAGTCAGTCTTTTATTAACCCATGGGGGACCTCAAACATGGAGTTCCCACATGTCCTAGTGATTCCGCTCGTAGGCACACACCCAAGAGAAGTGAAGACACATGTCCACACACAATCTTGTATGCGAATGTTCATAGCATTATTCATAATAACCAAAAAGTGGCCATCAACTTATAAAGGGAAAAGCAAATGTGGTGATCCATATACTGGAGTATTATTTAGCCATAAAAAGAAATGAAGTACTATTACAGGCTACAACATGGATCTTGTCAACATTTATGCCAAGTGAAAGAACCCGGGCAGCAAAGACCACATACTGTAAGATTGTAAGATTATGTGAAATGTCCCAGATAGGCAAATCCATGAAGATAAAAAGCAGATCAGTGGTTGCCTGGGTTGGGGTGGAGGGTGGGAAAAAATGGCAGAGTGACTGCTAATAGATAGGTTCAGGGCTTCTCTTTGGGGTGATGCAAATGTTCTAGAATCTACTGTGACGATGGTTACACGACCCTGTGAATATGCTAAGTATCACTGAATTGTATACCCAAAATAAGTGAATTGTATGGCATGTGAATTATATCTCAAGAAAGCTGTTATAAAAAAACCCCCCACCGGAGCTCCAACTGGGTGTTGGAGCAGGGAGAGGTCCAGCAAAAGTAGGCATAGACCCTGTCCTCCCATCTCACACGTGGTGGGGAGACAGAACTCACTGGTCACAAAAGCAACTTCACAGTTGTAGGGATGTCCTGTAGGAGATGGGGGTACAGCGTGTGTGGCAGGTAAGTGGGGATCTGCCCAGGGCAGGGTAGGTGGGGTTGGGGAAACCATACTGGAGGGGGGAAGACCACCTAGGATCTCTGTCCCCCCACACTTAGAAGCCTCAGGTTACGCTGTCCCCATGGGACCAGGCATCTGGTGTGTCGTGAGCTCCACCGGGGGCAGGCAGGGGCCCCTCCCTAGGGGCTGGCATCTGGGCACCTGCAGGGGGTGCCTAATGCTTTTTAAATCCCTGGCTGACCACCAGACTGGTTCAAATCCTACCGTAGTGAGATGAAATGTGGCCCCCAACAAGATATGTCCACATTGTAATCTCCAGGGCGTGACCTAATTTGGAGAAAAACATCTTTGCAGATGTGATTAAGCTAAGAATCTAGATCATTCTAGATTTTCCAGCCAACACTTCCGAAGAGCGGCTCACAGAGAAGAGGAGAAGCTGTGGAGAGCAGAGGCGGAAGCTGGAGAGGGGCCCCCACAGGCCAGGGAACGCCTGAGCTCACCAGAAGCTGGACGAGGCCAGGAGCGATTCTCCCCTGGAGCCTCCCAAGGGAGGGAGCGTGGTGCTGCCCTCACCTCGACTTTCAGACTCCCAGCCTCTGCAATCATGAGAGAATGAATTTCTGCTGTTTTAAGCCAAGTTGGTGGTCATTTGTTACAGCAGCCCTAGGACATTAATTCACCTGGCTCCTCCACTTACCAGCTACCTTACCTGGAACAGGTTTCTTAACACTCCTGAGCCTTGGCTTCTACGTCTGTGAAACGGGGCAGCTTCTACATCCGGGGGCATGTGAAGACTTGAGATGGATATGGGTGAAGCTCTCAGAGGAACGCCTGGCACTGGCTGTGGGCCTCTCACTTAGTAGCGAGCACTGAAAGTTCTATTGCCAAACAGTTCTGGCCTCAACCAGTTCTGTCTCTGGCAGGGGCACGGAGGGACTTGAGAGGCCCCCACGCCAGCCTCCGTGTATGATTTGTCACACCTAAGTCGGGACTCTGGCTCATCAGGGCCGATGGAGGCTGTGTTGCCGGAAACGGTGTTAATGACCCCTTGTGATGCCATCTTTAGCCCCGTGAAAGGGATGGCATGACCTCACGGTGGTCAGAGTATGGGAATTAGTGGGAATGATCCCAAGGATGTCGTCTTTAACACCCATTGAAGGGATGGCAGGATCTCACAAGTGGTTGGAACACAGATTCTGGGTTAGGCTCCCTGCTCAGCCGCTTCGCTTGCTTTGTGATCCTGGGTACATTACTTAACCTCTCGGTGCCTCAGTTTTCTGACCTGTAAAATGGGCACGATGTTCACCATGCTGCTAGCCTGTAGTGTTTGTAAATGCTTAGATTGGCGTTAGAAAATGCTGTGCTGTTGTTAAATACATATCCAACTCAATAAAGAGGGTATTCCTTTGAATCTGAAATCTACCCAAATTTCCACTGGAGGCAAAGTTCCCTCTTCACTGCTTGCCCGCACCCTGCCTCCAAAGGGAAGCTCACCCTCACCCCCCAGGAGGGTTCTTGGCGCTTAGGGTTTTCCCAGCCAACACTTCTGAAGGCTGGGAGAAGTGGATGAGTGCTATGGCCCTTGCCCCCATGTGCCTGGGTCTCTCCCTCTGGGAAACACACCCAGCTTCGTGGTGTGAGCCCTCCCAGGCCAGGCATGGAAGTGCTGCCTCAGCCCCATTTTCTCAAGGGCCCCACCCCCTGAATTATTAGAATTCTTGGCTATCTGAGAGTGTCCCCAAGGGGTCTGCTTCCAGGGTGGGGTTAGCTGGGCTGAAAATGGAACACCATTTTCTCACCCATAGAGTGGGGTCCATAATGTCATCCCTCAGCCCGGGGTGGAATTCTGAGGCACCACCTTGCTTGGCATCCCCAGGAGACTCTGGGGGCTTCTGGAGTAGACAGGGTGGGGCCCCAGCCCAGCCAGGATGCCCTGTCCTCATGGCACAATGGGGATCTTGGCTGGCGGTGTGCAGGGAAGTTCTGATCTGCCCACCCAGAACGTTCTGTATTTCCCCTCTGGAGTCTGTTTTGGGACCTTGGTTCAAAACCCTGCTGTGATCAGTGACGCTCCATGTGTCCCCCCAGTTTCTAATTCCAGGAAGGCACCCACCCATCAGTTCAGGTGTGTTGAGTCAGCTTCAGAGAATGTCTCTGTGCGGGGCACTGGCCTGGGAGACAAGGGAGTCCTTGAGGTAAGCTTCCTTCTGTCCACGTGTTCATCCACCCATCTGTCCATCTGTAAATGAGGGTAAAGTTAATTAGGCAACCGGGGCCTCAGTGTCCTCGTCTATACAATGAGGATGACATCAGTGCCTACCTCTTGGGGTGCTTTTGGGCATTAAACAAATTCATACAGTCATGCCTGACTAACCGTAGGCATGAAACTACTATTGGACCTCATTTATTATTGTTGTTGTTGATGTTGTTATTATTTATTTTTACTTTTTAAAAAGATTTTATTTATTTGAGAGAGAGGTAGAGAGCAGGGGGGAGGAGCAGTGGGCGAGGGACAAGCAGACGCTAAACTGAGCATGGAGCCCGATGCAGGGCTTGATCCCACGACTCCAAGATCATGACCTGAGCCAAAATCAAGAGTCAGACGCCTAACCGACTGAGCCACCCGGGTGCCACTCTTTTTTTTTTTTTTTTTTAAGTTTTTACATATTTTATTATGATAAAAATAGAGAAGAAATATATATAAGCATTAACTTCACAGAATACCAGTGAAAGGAACATTTGAAACTGGGTCGTGTTGAATGGTCACAATATCTTGGACTTAAATATCCTTTTTCTTAAATTTTTATTTCTCTGTGATAGCTAGCTTACAACTTAATTTTATTAATTTCTCAGGGGTGAAAAAATCTTTTGTATTTGAAAGATTTCATTTATTTATTTGAGAGAGAGA
Source organism: Phoca vitulina (assembly GCF_004348235.1). NCBI lineage: Eukaryota > Metazoa > Chordata > Mammalia > Carnivora > Phocidae > Phoca > Phoca vitulina. Next base: position 91,662,046 of record NW_022589705.1, on the reverse strand, counting down.
GAGAGAGCACAAGCTGGGAGGAGGGTCGGGGGTGTGGGGAGGGAGAAGCAGACTCCCTGCTGAGCAGGGAGCCAGACGTGAGGCTTGATCACAGAACCCCAAGGTCATGACCTGAGCCAAATGCAGACGCTTAACCAACTGAGCCACCCAAACCCTCTGAAAAAATCTTTAGTAAACATGATTTGGTACCCATGGAATAAGAGGCTGTCAGTTACAGGACAACACTTAAATACAATACATATAAGAACACACTTTTTTTTTAAAAAGATTTTATTTTTATCTATTTGACAGAGAGAGACACAGCGAGAGAGGGAACACAAGCAGAGGGAGTGAGAAAGGGAGGAGCAGGCTTCCTGTCGAGCAGGGAGCCGATGCGGGGCTCGATCCCAGGACCCTGAGATCATGGCCTGAGCTGAAGGCAGATGCTTAACGACTGAGCCACCCAGGTGCCCCAAGAACACACTTTGAAGAAAAAGATACTTATCTTTAGTTATTTCTCAGATGAGAAAATTAGATGCAACACACTTGTTAGAATACATTACAATAAAAGACATTTTCTTTCTTTTTCTGTTTTTTTAGTTTCAGATTAGAAATTTAGCTCTTTGAGGGGGCGGAGCAAGATGGCAGAGGAGTAGGAGACCTGGATTTCGTCTCCTCTCAGGAATTCAGCTGGATAGGGATCAAACCATTCTGAACACTTATGAACTCAACAGGAGATCGAAGAAAAGAATAGCAACAACTCTCTGAACAGAGAAGCGACCACTTTCTGGAAGGTAGGACGTGCGGAGAAGTGAATCCGTGGGGATATTCGGGAGGATAGACGGCGGGGGAGGGGCCTCCGTCGGCCACTTCTGGCAAGTGATAGAGCCGCGGAGCACAAAATCGGAACTTTTAGAAGTCGGCTCCGCTGAGGGACGTCACTCCGGTGGCTAAGCGGGGGTGGAACCCTCGCTGGGACAGTGTGGTCTCAGGACCCTCGGGGTCACAGAAAGACCCGGGGTGCCTGAGTGCGGCAGAGCTCCCAGGTATCGGAGCGGGGAAGCCGGCTGCAGAGACGGAGCCCAGGCGCGGACTCTCAGCTCAGGGTTGTCATAAACCGTGATCCGCGGCACAGTCGGGCCACTGCTCCTCCAGCAGGGACCCAACAAGCGGCAGATCCGGGGAGACTCCCCTTCTTCCCCCGGGGGAGCAGCACGGGAGTGCACCGCGGGGATCTGCTGGGTTTGGAGACTCCACCTGGGGTCGGGTGCCAGATAGAAAGGCGTGGTCACAGGCCGGGTGAGCACGGAGTGCGGCCGGAGACCGGGGAGACGGGAGTGACTGATGGCTTTTCTCTGGGGGCGCACTGAGGAGCGGGACCCCAAGTTCTCGGCTCCCCTGGGGCGGAGACTGGGAGGCCGCCGTTTTCACTCTCCGCCTCCAAAGCTGTACGGAAAGCTTGCAGGGAACAAAAGCTCCGGAGAGCAAAC